>NW_027308593.1:50608-89108 GCF_047496885.1 Scyliorhinus torazame | reverse complement strand
GGTTTATATATAGAATAACAGAAACCCGGGAGTGAGTTACAGACTGGAATCTAATCGAGGGGTTCGGGGTGGTTTATATATAGAATAACAGATACTCGGGAGTGAGTTACAGACTGGAATCTAATCGAAGGGTTCGGGGGGGTTTATATATAGAATAACAGATACCCGGGAGTGAGTTACAGACTGGATTCTAATCGAGGAGTTCGGGATGATTTATATATAGAATAACAGATACCCGGGAGTGAGTTACAGACTGGAACCTAATCGAGGAGTTTGGGGTGGTTTATATATAGAATAACAGATACCCGGGAGTGAGTTACAGACTGGAATCTAATCGAGGGGTTCGGGGTGGTTTATATATAGAATAACAGATACCCGGGAGTGAGTTACAGACTGGAATCTAATCGAGGGGTTCAGGGTGGTTTATATATAGAATAACAGATATCCGGGAGTGAGTTACAGACTGGAATCTAATCGAGGGGTTCAGGGTGGTTTATATATAGAATAACAGATACACGGGAGTGAGTTACAGACTGGAATCTAATCGAGGGGTTCGGGGTGGTTTATATATAGAATAACAGATACTCGGGAGTGAGTTACAGACTGGAATCTAATCGAGGGGTTCAGGGTGGTTTATATATAGAATAACAGATACCCGGGAGTGAGTTACAGACTGGAATCTAATCGAGGGGTTCGGGGTGGTTTATATATAGAATAACAGATACTCGGGAGTGAGTTACAGACTGGAATCTAATCGAGGGTTTGGGGGTGGTTTATATATAGAATAACAGATACCCGGGAGTGAGTTACAGACTGGATTCTAATCGAGGGGTTCGGGGTGGTTTGTATATAGAATAACAGATACCCGGGAGTGAGTTACAGACTGGAATCTAATCGAGGGGTTCGGGGTGGTTTATATATAGAATAACAGATACCCGGGAGTGAGTTACAGACTGGATTCTAATCGAGGGGTTCGAGGTGGTTTATATACAGAATAACAGATACCCGGGAGTGAGTTACAGACTGGATTCTAATCGAGAGGTTCGGGGTGGTTTATATATAGAATAACAGATACCCGGGAGTGAGTTACAGACTGGAATCTAATCGAGGGGTTCGGGGGGGTTTATATATAGAATAACAGATACCCGGGAGTGAGTTACAGACTGGAATCTAATCGAGGGGTTCGGGGTGGTTTATATATAGAATAACAGATACACGTGAGTGAGTTACAGACTGGAATCTAATCGAGGGGTTCGGGGTGGTTTATATACAGAATAACAGATACCCGGGAGTGAGTTACAGACTGGAATCTAATCGAGGGGTTCAGGGTGGTTTATATATAGAATAACAGATACCCGGGAGTGAGTTACAGACTGGATTCTAATCGAGGGGTTCGGGGTGGTTTATATATAGAATAACAGATACCCAGGAGTGAGTTACAGACTGGAATGTAATCGAGGGGTTCAGGGTGGTTTATATACAGAATAACAGATACCCGGGAGTGAGTTACAGACTGGAATCTAATCGAGGGGTTTGGGGTGGTTTATGTATAGAATAACAGATACCCGGGAGTGAGTTACAGACTGGAATCTATTCGAGGGGTTTGGGGTGGTTTATATATCGAATAACAGAAATCCGGGAGTGAGTTACAGACTGGAATCTAATCGAGGGGTTTGTGGTGGTTTAGAAATAGAATAACAGATACCCGGGAGTGAGTTACAGACTGGATTCTAATCTAGGGGTTCGGGGTGGTTTATATATAGAATAACAGATACCCGGGAGTGTGTTACAGACTGGAATCTAATCGAGGGGTTTGGGGTGGTTTATATATAGAATAACAGATACCCGGGAGTGAGTTACAGACTGGAATCTAATCGAGGGGTTCAGGGTGATTTATATATAGAATAACAGACACCCGGGAGTGAGTTACAGACTGGAATCTAATCGAGGGGTTCGCGGTGGTTTATATATAGAATAACAGATACCCGGGAGTGAGTTACAGACTGGAATCTAATCGAGGGGTTCAGGGTGGTTTATATATAGAATAACAGATACCCGGGAGAGAGTTACAGACTGGAATCTAATCGAGGGGTTCGGGGTGGGTTATATATCGAATAACAGATCCCCGGGAGTGAGTTACAGACTGGAATCTAATCGAGGGGTTCGGGGTGGTTTATATATAGAATAACAGATACCCGGGAGTGAGTTACAGACTGGAATCTAATCGAGGGGTTCAGGATGGTTTATATATAGAATAACAGAAACCCGGGAGTGAGTTACAGACTGGAATCTAATCGAGGGGTTCGGAGTGGTTTATATATAGAATAACAGATACCCGGGAGTGAGTTACAGACTGGAATCTAATCGAGGGGTTTGGGGTGGTTTATTTATAGAATAACAGATACCCGGGAGTGAGTTACAGACTGGAATCTAATCGAGGGGTTCGGGGTGGTTTATATATAGAATAACAGATACCCGGGAGTGAGTTACACACTGGAATCTAATCGAGGAGTTCGGGGTGGTTTATATACAGAATAACAGATACCCGGGAGTGAGCTACAGACTGGAATCTAATCGATGAGTTCGGGGTGGTTTATATATAGAATAACAGATACCCGGGAGTGAGTTACAGACTGGAATCTAATCGAGTGGTTCAGGGTGGTTTATATATTGAATAACAGATACCCGGGAGTGAGTTACAGACTGGAATCTAATCGAGGGGTTTGGGTGGTTTATATATAGAATAACAGATACCCGGGAGTGAGTTACAGACTGGAATCTAATCGAGGAGTTCGGGGTGGTTTATATATAGAATAACAGATACCCGGGAGTGAGTTCCAGACTGGAATCTAATCGAGGGATTCGGGGTGGTTTATATATAGAATAACAGATACCCGGGAGTGAGTTACAGACTGGAATCTAATCGAGGGGTTTGGGGTGGTTTATATATAGAATAACAGATACCCGGGAGTGAGTTACAGACTGGATTCAAATCGAGGGGTTCGGGACGGTTTATATATAGAATAACAGATACCCGGGAGTGAGTTACAGACTGGAATCTAATCGAGGGGTTCGGGGTGGTTTATATATAGAATAGCAGATATCCGGGAGTGAGTTACAGACTGGAATCTAATGAGGGGTTCAGGGTGGTTTAGAAATAGAATAACAGATACCCGGGAGTGAGTGACAGACTGGAATCTAATCGAAGGGATCGGGGTGGTTTATATATAGAATAACAGATACCCGGGAGTGAGTTACAGACTGGAATCTAATCGAGGGGTTCGGGGTGGTTTATATATAGAATACCAGATACCCGGGAGTGAGTTACAGACTTGTATCTAATCGAGGGGTTCGGGGTGGTTTATATATTGAATAACAGATACCCGGGAGTGAGTTACAGACTGGAATCTAATCGAGGGGTTCGTGGTAGTTTATATATAGAATAACAGATACCTGGGAGTGAGTTACAGACTGGAATCTAATCGAGGGGTTCGGGGTGGTTTATATATGGAATAACAGATTCCCTCGAGTGAGTTACAGACTGGAATCTAATCGAGGGGTTCGGGGTGGTTTATAAAGAATAACAGATACCCGGGAATGAGTTACTGACTGGAATCTAATCGAGGGGTTCGGGGTGGTTTATATATAGAATAACAGATACCCGGGAGTGAGTTACAGACTGGAATCTAATTGAGGGGTTCGGGGTGGTTTATATACAGAATAACAGATACCCGGGAGTGAGTTACAGACTGGAATCTAATCGAGGGGTTCGGGGTGGTTTATATATAGAATAACAGATACCCGGGAGTGAGTTACAGACTGGAATCTAATCAAGGGGTTCAGGGTGGTTTATATACAGAATAACAGATACCCGGGAGTGAGTTACAGACTGGAATCTAATCGAGGGGTTCGGTGTGGTTTATATAAACAATAACAGATACCCGGGAGTGAGTTACAGACTGGAATCTAATCGAGGGGTTCGGTGTGGTTTATATAAACAATAACAGATACTCGGGAGTGAGTTACAGACTGGATTCTAATCGAGGGGTTCGGGATGATTTATATATAGAATAACAGATACCCGGGAGTGAGTTACAGACTGGAATCTAATCGAGGGGTTCAGATGGTTTATATATAGAATAACAGATACCCGGGAGTGAGTTACAGACTGGAATCTAATCGAGGGGTTCGGGGTGGTTTGTATATAGAATAACAGATACCCGGGAGTGAGTTACTGACTGGAATCTAATCGAGGGGTTCGAGGTGGTTTATATATAGAATAACAGATACCCGGGAGTGAGTTACAGACTGGAATCTAATCGAGGGGTTCGGGGTGGTTTATATATAGAATAACAGATACCCGGGAGTGAGTTACAGACTGGAATCTAATCGAGGGGTTCGGGGTGGGTTATATATAGAATAACAGATACCCGGGAGTGAGTTACAGACTGGAATCTAATCGAGGGGTTCAGGGTGGTTTATATATAGAATAACAGATACCCGGGAGTGAGTTACAGACTGGAATCTAATCGAGGGGTTCGGAGTGGTTTATATATAGAATAACAGGTACCCGGGAGTGAGTTACAGACTGGAATCTAATCGAGGGGTTTGGGGTGGTTTATATATAGAATAACAGATACCCGGGAGTGAGTTACAGACTGGAATCTAATCGAGGGGTTCGGGGTGGTTTATATATAGAATAACAGATACCGGGGAGTGAGTTACAGACTGGAATCTAATCGAGGGGTTCGGGGTGGTTTATATATAGAATAACAGATACCCGGGAGTGAGTTACAGACTGGAATCTAATCGAGGGGTTCGGGGTGGTTTATATATCGAATAACAGATACCCGGGAGTGAGTTACAGACTGGATTCTAATCTAGGGGTTTGGGATGGTTTATATATAGAATAATAGATACCCGGGAGTGAGTTACAGACTGGAATCTAATCGAGGGGTTCGGGGTGGTTTATATATAGAATAATAGATACACGTGAGTGAGTTACAGACTGGAATCTAATCGAGGGGTTCGGGGTGGTTTATATATAGAATAACAGATACCCGGGAGTGAGTTACAGACTGGAATCTAATCGAGGGGTTCGGGGTGGTTTATATATAGAATAACAGATACCCGGGAGTGAGTTACAGACTGGATTCTAATCTAGGGGTTTGGGATGGTTTATATATAGAATAATAGATACCCGGGAGTGAGTTACAGACTGGAATCTAATCGAGGGGTTCGGGGTGGTTTATTTATAGAATAACAGATACCCGGGAGTGAGTTACAGACTGGAATCTAATCGAGGGGTTCGTGTGGTTTATATATAGAATAACAGATACCCGGGAGTGAGTTACAGACTGGAATCTAATCGAGGGGTTCAGGATGGTTTATATGTAGAATAACAGATACCCGGGAGTGAGTTACAGACTGGAATCTAATCGAGGGGTTCAGGATAGTTTATATATAGAATAACAGGTACCCGGGAGTGAGTTACAGACTGGAATCTAATCGAGGGGTTCAGGATGGTTTATATATAGAATAACAGATACCCGGGAGTGAGTTACAGACTGGAATCTAATCGAGAGGTTCGGGGGGGTTTATATATAGAATAACAGATACCCGGGAGTGAGTTACAGACTGGAATCTAATCGAGGGGTTTGGGGTGGTTTATATATAGAATAACAGATACCCGGGAGTGAGTTACAGACTGGAATCTAATCGAGGAGTTTGGGGTGGTTTATATATAGAATAACAGATACCCGGGAGTGAGTTACAGACTGGAATCTAATCGAGGGGTTCGGCGTGGTTTATATATAGAATAACAGATACCCGGGAGTGAGTTACAGACTGGAATCTAATCGAGGGGTTCGGGGTGGTTTATATATAGAATAACAGATATCCGGGAGTGAGTTACAGACTGGAATCTAATCGAGGGGTTCGGGTTGGTTTATATATAGAATAACAGATACACGGGAGTGAGTTACAGACTGGAATCTAATCGAGGGATTCAGGGTGGTTTATATATAGAATAACAGATACCCGGGAGTGAGTTACAGACTGGAATCTAATCGAGGGGTTCGGGGTGGTTTATATATAGAATAACAGATACTCGGGAGTGAGTTACAGACTGGAATCTAATCGAGAGGTTCGGGGGGGTTTATATATAGAATAACAGATACCCGGGAGTGAGTTACAGACTGGAATCTAATCGAGGGGTTTGGGGTGGTTTATATATAGAATAACAGATACCCGGGAGTGAGTTACAGACTGGAATCTAATCGAGGAGTTTGGGGTGGTTTATATATAGAATAACAGATACCCGGGAGTGAGTTACAGACTGGAATCTAATCGAGGGGTTCGGGGGGGTTTATATACAGAATAACCGATACCCGCGAGTGAGTTCCAGACTGGAATCTAATCGAGAGGTTCGGGGGGGTTTATATACAGAATAACAGATACCCGGGAGTGAGTTACAGACTGGAATCTAATCGAGGGGTTTGGGGTGGTTTATATATAGAATAACAGAAACCCGGGAGTGAGTTACAGACTGGAATCTAATCGAGAGGTTCGGGGGGGTTTATATACAGAATAACAGATACCCGGGAGTGAGTTACAGACTGGAATCTAATCGAGGAGTTTGGGGTGGTTTATATATAGAATAACAGATACCCGGGAGTGAGTTACAGACTGGAATCTAATCGAGGGGTTCGGCGTGGTTTATATATAGAATAACAGATACCCGGGAGTGAGTTACAGACTGGAATCTAATCGAGGGGTTCGGGGTGGTTTATATATAGAATAACAGATACCCGGGAGTGAGTTACAGACTGGAATCTAATCGAGGGGTTCGCGGTGGTTTATATATAGAATAACAGATACCCGGGAGTGAGTTACAGACTGGAATCTAATCGAGGGGTTCGGGGTGGTTTATATATAGAATAACAGATACCCGTGAGTGTGTTACAGACTGGAATCTAATCGAGGGGTTCGGGGTGGTTTATATATGGAATAACAGATACCCGGGAGTGAGTTACAGACTGGAATCTAATCGAGGGGTTCGCGGTGGTTTATATCTGGAATAACAGACCCCCGGGAGTGAGTTACAGACTGGAATCTAATCGAGGGGTTCGGGGTGGTTTATATATGGAATAACAGATTCCCGGGAGTGAGTTACAGACTGGAATCTAATCGAGGGGTTCGGGGTGGTTTATATATAGAATAACAGATACCCGGGAGTGAGTTACAGACTGGAATCTAATCGAGGGGTTCGGGGTGGTTTATATATAGAATAACAGATACCCGGGAGTGAGTTACAGACTGGAATCTAATCGAGGGGTTCGGGGTGGTTTATATATAGAATTACAGATACCCGGGAATGAGTTACTGACTGGAATCTAATCGAGGGGTTCGGGGTGGTTTATATATAGAATAACAGATACCCGGGAGTGAGTTAGACTGGAATCTAATCTAGGGGTTAGGGATGGTTTATATATAGAATAACAGATACCCGGGAATGAGTTACTGACTGGAATCTAATCGAGGGGTTCGGGGTGGTTTATATATAGAATAACAGATACCCGGGAGTGAGTTAGACTGGAATCTAATCGAGGGGTTCAGGGTGGTTTATATATAGAATAACAGATACCCGGGAGTGAGTTACAGACTGGAATCTAATCGAGGGGTTCGGGGTGGTTTATATATAGAATAACAGATACCCGGGGGTGAGTTACAGACTGGAATCTAATCGAGGGGTTCGGGGTGGTTTATATATAGAATAACAGATACCCGGGAGTGAGTTACAGACTGGAATCTAATCGAGGGGTTCGCGGTGGTTTATATATAGAATAACAGATACCCGGGAGTGAGTTACAGACTGGAATCTAATCGAGGGGTTCGGGGTGGTTTATATATGGAATAACAGATTCCCGGGAGTGAGTTACAGACTGGAGTCTAATCGAGGGGTTCGGGGTGGTTTATATATAGAATAACAGATACCCGGGAGTGAGTTACAGACTGGAATCTAATCGAGGGGTTCGGGGTGGTTTATATATAGAATAACAGATACCCGGGAGTGAGTTACAGACTGGAATCTAATCGAGGGGTTCAGGGTGGTTTATATATAGAATAACAGACCCCCGGGAGTGAGTTACAGACTGGAATCTAATCGAGGAGTTCGGGGTGGTTTATATATATAATAACAGATACCCAGGAGTGAGTTACAGACTGGAATCTAATCGAGGGGTTCGGGGTGGTTTATATATATAATAACAGATACCCAGGAGTGAGTTACAGACCGGAATCTAATCGAGGGGTTCGGGATGGTTTATATATAGAATAACAGATACCCGGGAGTGAGTTACAGACTGGAATCTAATCGAGGGGTTCGGGGTGGTTTATATATAGAATAACAGATACCCGGGAGTGAGTTACAGACTGGAATCTAATCGAGGGGTTCGGGGTGGTTTATATATATAATAACAGATACCCAGGAGTGAGTTACAGACTGGAATCTAATTGAGGGGTTCGGGATGGTTTATATATAGAATAACAGATCCCCGGGAGTGAGTTACAGACTGGAATCTAATCGAGGGGTTCGGGATGGTTTATATATAGAATAACAGATACCCGGGAGGGAGTTACAGACTGGAATCTAATCGAGGGGTTTGGGGTGGTTTATATATAGAATAACAGATACCCGGGAGTGAGTTACAGACTGGAATCTAATCGAGGGGTTCGGGGTGATTTATATATAGAATAGGCTTTGTCAGAGGGAGGTCGTGTCTGACAAATCTGTTCGAGCTATTTGAGGAGATTACAAGGAAGTTAGACAAAGGAGAACCAGTGGATGCGATATATTTAGCTTTCCAGAAGGCCTTTGACAAGGTGCCTCACAGGAGATTGTTAAATAAGTTAAGAGCCCATGGTGTTCAGGGTAAGATCCTGGCAGGGATAGAGGATTGGCTGACTGGCAGGAGGCAGAGAGTGGGGATACAGGGGTCTTTTTCAGGATGGGGATCGGGGGTTATGGGGAGAAGGCAGGAGAATGGGGATGAGAAAATATCAGCCATGGCGGAGCAGACTCGATGGGCCGAGCGGCCTAATTCTGCTGCTATGTCTTATGGTCTACCCGTCTGGTCCCTGAGCTACCCGTTCGAGAATGACCGGCCCTTAAGGACTCGGACTGCTTCCCTGCAGGAGGAGGAGGAGGATTATTGCGATGTGACCACATTCGGGTAACTGGTCAGTCGTGGCCGTCGCCCGCACCGCCGCCTCCTCGGGCGAGCATGCCCGCGGCTCCGCCCGGTCCTGTGCTTGGGGGCCCGTCTCCGCCATCTCCCCCGCCGCTCTCTGCCCCCCACCCGTCGGGGGGCCCCGCCGGGCACTCCGGAACGCCCTCGCCCCCTCCTTCCGCCTCCCGCTTCCTGCAGCAGGAGTAGCGGTGGTTGATGTGCTGGGAGTACGAGCCGGAATGGGAGAACCGTTTCCCGCACCGGTCGCAGCGGTAGGGCTTCTCGCCCGAGTGCAGGCGGAGGTGTTCCATCAGGTGATGTTTATGTTTGAAGGCTTTCGAGCAGACGTCGCAGCGGTGAGGCCGTTTACCTGGGAGGGATGGAAAGGAGTCACGTTGGTGAGGTTGGGTGAGATCATGGACCCCCGTGCCCTACCTGTCCTGGGAGTGTTTGATGGGGACAGTGTAGAGGGAGCTTTACTTTGTATCTAACCCCGTGCTGTACCTGTCCTGGGAGTGTTTGATGGGGACAGTGTAGAGGGAGCTTTACTCTGTATCTATCCCCGTGCTGTACCTGTCCTGGGAGTGTTTGATGGGGACAGTGTAGAGAGAGCTTTACTCTGTATCTAACCCCGTGCTGCACCTGTCCTGGGAGTGTTTGATGGGAACAGTGTAGAGGGAGCTTTACTCTGTATCTAACCCCGTGCTGTACCTGTGCTGGGAGTGTTTGATGGGGACAGTGTAGAGGGAGCTTTACTCTGTATCTAACCCCGTGCTGTACCTGTCCTGCGAGTGTTTGACGGGGACAGTGTAGAGGGAGCTTTACTCTGTATCTATCCCCGTACTGTACCTGTCCTGGGAGTGTTTGATGGGGACAGTGTAGAGGGAGCTTTACTCTGTATCTAACCCCGTGCTGTACCTGTCCTGGGAGTGTTTGATGGGGGACAGTGTAGAGGGAGCTTTACTCTGTATCTAACCCCGTGCTGTACCTGTCCTGGGAGTGTTGATGGGGACAGTGTAGAGGGAGCTTTATACTGTATCTAACCCCGTGCTGTACCTGTCCTGGGAGTGTTTGATGGGGACAGTGTAGAGGGAGCTTTACTCTGTATCTAACCCCGTGCTGTACTTGTCCTGGGAGAGTTTGATGTGGACAGTGTAGTGGGAGCTTTACTCTGTATCTAACCCCGTGCTGTACCTGTCCTGGGAGTGTTTGATGGGGACAGTGTAGAGGGAGCTTTACTCTGTATCTAACCCCGTGCTGTACCTGTCCTGGGAGTGTTTGATGGGGACAGTGCAGAGCGAGCATTACTCTGTATCTAACCCCGTGCTGTACCTGTCCTGGGAGTGTTTGATGGGGACAGTGTAGAGGGAGCTTTACTCTGTATCTAACCCCGTGCTGTGTCTGTCCTGGGAGTGTTTGATGGGGACAGTGCAGAGCAAGCTTTACTCTGTATCTAACCCCGTGCTGTATCTGTCCTGGGAGAGTTTGATGGGGACAGTGTAGAGGGAGCTTTACAATTTATCTAACCCCGTGCTGTACCTGACCTGGGAGTGTTTGATGGGGACAGTGTAGAGGGAGCTTTACTCTGTATCTAACCCCGTGCTGTACCTGTCCTGGGAGTGTTTGATGGGGACAGTGTAGAGGGAGCTTTACTCTGTATCAAACCCCATGCTGTACCTGTCCTGGGAGTGTTTGATGGGGACAGTGTAGAGAGAGCTTTACTCTGTGTCTAACCCCGTGCTGTATCTGTCCTGGGTCTGTTTGATGGGGGCAGTGTAGAGAGAGCTTTACTCTGTATCTAACCCCGTGCTGTACCTGTCCTGGGAGTGTTTGATGGGGACAGTGTAGAGGGAGCTTTACTCTGTATCTAACCCCGTGCTGTACCTGTCCTGGGAGTGTTTGATGGGGACACTGTAGAGGGAGCTTTACTCTGTATCTAACCCCGTGCTGTTCCTGTCCTGGGAGTGATTGATGGGGACAGTGTAGAGGGAGCTTTACTCTGTATCTAACCCCGTGCTGTAACTGTCCTGGGAGTGTTTGATGGGGACAGTGTAGAGGGAGCTTGACTGTGTATCTAACCCCGTGCTGTACCTCTCCTGGGAGTGTTTGATGGGGACAGTGTAGAGGGATCTTTACTCTGTATCTAACCCCGTGCTGTAACTGTCCTGGGAGTGTTTGATGGGGACAGTGTAGAGGGAGCGTTACTCTGTAGCCAGCGAAGGTTCGACGTGGATTCCACTAACCTGTGTGCTCGTATTTGTGCCTGAGCAGGGAGCTACTCTTTTGGAAGTCCTTGTCACAATGGTCACAGGGGTACAGTCCGTCCACCGTCTTCCTCAGCCTCCTCCGGGGAATCCCGTATTCAACGTCACTCCCCTCCTCCATCAGAGGCAGGAACGTCATTGCCCGGCTGGCCAGGAGCTCCCCCTGTGAGGGGCACGAGAGTGCAGGAGAGAGAGAGGAACATTAACCTGCCCAAAACCCCCTCCCTATCTCTGTAACCTCCTCCAGCCCCCTACACCCCTCCCTATCTCTGTAACCTCCTCCAGTCCCCAACCCTTCCTATCTCTGTGACCTCCTCCAGCCCCTACACCCCTCCCTATCTCTGTAACCTCCTCCAGCCCCTACAACCCTCCCGATCTCTGTAACCTCCTCCAGCCCCCTACACTCCTCCCTATCTCTGTAACATCCTCCAGCCCCCTACACCCCTCCCTATCTCTGTAACCTCCTCCAGTCATCCTGCACCCCTCCCTATCTCTGTAACCTCCTCCAGTCCCCTACACCCCTCCCTCTCTCTGTAACCTCCTCCAGCCCCTCCACCCCTCCATATTTCTGTAACCTCCACCAGCCCCGACACCCCACCCTATCTCTGTAACCTCCTCCAGCCCCCTACACCCCACCCTATCTCTGCAACCTCCTCCAGCCCCCTAGACCCATCCCTATCTCTGTAACTTCCTCCAGCCCCTACACCCCTCCCTATCTCTGTAACCTCCTCCAGCCCCTACACCCCTCCCTATCTCTGTAACCTCCTCCAGCCCCTACACCCCTCCCTATCTCTGTAACCTCCTCCAGCCCCCACACCCCTCCCTATCTCTGTAAGCTCCACCAGCCCCCTACACTCCTCCCTCTCTCTGTAACCTCCTCCAGCCCCCTACACCCCTCCCTATCTCTGTAACCTCCTCCAGCCCCCTACACCCCTCCATATCTCTGTAACCTCCTACAGCCCCCCTACACCCCTCACTATCTCTGTACCCTCCTCCAGTACCCTACACCCCTCCCAATCTCTGTAACCTCCTCCAGCCCCCTACACCCCTCCCTATCTCTGTAAGCTCCACCAGCCCCCTACACTCCTCCCTCTCTCTGTAACCTCCTCCAGCCCCCTACACCCCTCCCTATCTCTGTAACCTCCTCCAGCCTCTACACCCCTCCCTATCTCTGTAATCTCCTCCAGCCCCCTACACCCCTCCATATCTCTGTAACCTCCTATAGCCCCCCTACACCCTTCCCTATCTCTGTTCCCTCCTCCAGGCCCCTACACCACTCCCTATCTCTGTAACCTCCTCCAGCCCCCTACACCCTCCCTATCTCTGCAACCTCGTCCACCCCCTACACCCCTCCCTATCTCTGTAACCTCCTCCAGCCCCCTACACCTCTCTCAATCTCTGTAACCTCCTTCAGCCCCCGACACCCCTCCCAATCTCTGTAACCTCCTCCAGCCCCCTACACCCCTCCCTATCTCTGTAACCTCCTCCAGTCCCCTACAACCCTCCTTATCTCTGTAACCTCCGCCAGTCCCCTACAACCCTCCCTATCTCTGTAACCTCCTCCAGCCCCCTACACCCCTCCCTATCTCTGTAACCTCCTCCAGCCCCCTACACCCCTCCCTATCTCTGTAACCTCCTCAAGACCCCAACACCCCTCCCAATCTCGTAACCTCCTCCAGAACCCTGCACCACTCCCTATCTCTGTAACCTCCCCCAGTCCCCGACAACCCTCCCTATCTCTGTAACCTCCTCCAGCCCCTACACCCCTCCCTATCTCTGTAACCTCCTCCAGCCCCTACACCCCTCCCCATCTCTGTAACCTCCTCCAGTCCCCTACAACCCTCCCTATCTCTGTAACCTCCTCCAGCCCCCTACAACCCTCCCTATCTCGTAACCTCCTCCAGCCCCCTACAACCCTCCCTATCTCTGTAACCTCCTCCAGCCCCCTACACCCCTCCCCATCTCTGTAACCTCCTCCAGCCCCCTACACCCCTCCCTATCTCTGTAACCTCCTCCAGCCCCCTACACCCCTCCCGATCGCTGTAACCTCCTCCAGCGCCTACACCCCTCCCTATCTCTGTAACCTCCTCCAGCCCCCTACGCCCCTCCCTATCGCTGTAACCTCCTCCAGCGCCTTCACACCTCCCTATCTCTGTAACCTCCTCCAGCCCCCTACACCCCTCCCTATCGCTGTAACCTCCTCCAGCGCCTACACCCCTCCCTATCTCTGTAACCTCCTCCAGCCCCCTGCATCACTCCCTATCTCTGTAACCTCCTCCAGCTCCCTCCAACCCTCCCTATCCCTGTAACCTCCTCCAGTCCCCTACACCCCTCCCTATCTCTGTAACCTCCTCCAGCCCCCTACTACCCTCCCTATCTCTGTAACCTCCTCCAGCCCCCTATACTCCTCCCTATCTCTGCAACCTCCTCCAGCCCCCTACACCCCTCCCTATCTCTGTAACCTCCTCCAGCCCCCTACACCCCTCCCTATCTCTGTAACCTCCTCCAGCCCCCTACTACCCTCCCTATCTCTGTAACCTCCTCCAGCCCCCTACACTCATCCCTATCTTTGTAACCTCCTCCAGTCCCCAACCCTCCCTATCTCTGTACCCTCCTCCAGCCCCCTACATCCTTCCCTATCTCTGTACCCTCCTCCAGCCCCCTACACCCCTCCCTATCTCTGTAACCTCCTCCAGCCCCCTACACCCCTCCCTATCTCTGTAACCTCCTCCAGCCCCCTACTACCCTCCCTATCTCTGTAACCTCCTCCAGCCCCCTACACTCCTCCCTATCTCTGTAACATCCACCAGCCCCCTACACCCCTCCCTATTTCTGTAACCTCCTACAACCCCTACAACCCTCCCTATCTCTGCAACCTCGTCTAGCCCCAAAGACCCTCCCTATCTCTGCAACCTCCTCCAGCTCCTAAACCCCTCCCTATCTCTGTAACATCCTCCAGCCCCTACACACCTCCCTATCTCTGTGACCTCCTCCAGCCCCCTACAACCCTCCCTATCTCTGTAACCTCCTCCATCCCCTACACCCCTCCCTATCTCTGTACTCTCCTCCAGCCCCCTACACCCCTCCCTATCTCTGTAACCACCTCCACCCCCCTATACCCCTCCCAATCTCTGTAACCTCCTCCAGCCCCCCCATCTCTGTAACCTCCTCCAGCCCCCTACACCCCTCCCTATCTCTGAAACATCCGCCAGCCCCCCTACACCCCTCCCTATCTCTGTAACCTCTTCCAGCCCCCCTACACCCCTCACCATCTCAATAACCTGCTCCAGCCCCCTACAACCCTCCCTATCCCTGTAACCTCCTCCTGTCCCCTACACCCCACCCTATCTCTGTAACCTCCTCCAGCCCCCTACACCCCTCCCTATCTCTGTAATCTCCTCCAGCCCCCTACACACTCCCTATCTCTGTAACCTCCTCCAGCCCCCCTACGCCCCTCCCGATCTTTGTAACCTCCTCCAGCCCCCTACAACCCTCCCCATCTCTATAACCTCCTCCAGCCCCCTACACCTCCCTGTCTCTGTAACCTCCTCCAGCCCCCTAAACCCCTCCCTATCTCTGAAACCTTCTCCAGACCCCTACACCCCTCCCTATCTCTGTAACCTCCTCCATCCCCCTACACCCCTCCCTATCTCTGTCACCTTCTCCAGACCCCTACACCCCTCCCTATCTCTGTAACCTCCTCCAGCCCCCCTACACCCCTCCCTATCTCTGCAACCTCCTCCATCCCCCTACACCCCTCCCTATCTCTGTAACCTTCTCCAGACCCCTACACCCCTCCCTATCTCTGTAACCTTCTCCAGCCCCCTACACCCTTACCTATCTCTGTAACCTCCTCCAGCCCACTATACCCTCCCTACCTCTGTAACCTCCTCCAGCCCCTACACACCTCCCTATCTCTGTGACCTCCTCCAGCCTCCTACAACCCTCCCTATCTTTGTAACCTCCTCTATCCCCTACACCCCTCCCTACCTCTGTAACCTCCTCCAGCCCCCTACACCCCTCCCTATCTCTGAACCTCCCCCAGCGCCCTATACCCCTCCCAATTTCTGTAACCTCCTCCAGCCCCCCCATCTCTGTAACCTCCTCCCGCCCCCTACACCCCTCCCTAACTCTGTAACCTCCTCCAGCCCCCTACACCCTCCCTATCTCTGTAACCTCCTCCAGCCCCCCTACACCCCTCCCTATCTCTGTAACGTCCTCCAGCCCCCTACAACCCTCCCCATCTCCATAACCTCCTCCAGCCCCCTACAACCCTCCCTATCTCTGCAGCCTCCTCCAGCCCCCCTACACCCCTCCCTATCTCTGTCACCTCCTCCAGTCCCTACACCCCTCGCTATCTCTGTAACCTCCTCCAGCCCCCTACACCCCAACTATCTCTGTAACCTCCTCCAGCCCCCTACACCCCTCCCTATCTCTGTAATCTCCTCCAGCCCCCTACACCCTCCCGATCTCAGTAACCTCCTCCAGCCCCCCTACACCCCTCCCTATCTTTGTAACCTCCTCCAGCCCCCTACACCCCTCCCCATCTCTGTAACCTCCTCCAGCCCCCTACACCCCTCCCCATCTCTGTAACCTCCTCCAGCCCCCTACACCCCTCCCTATCTCTGTAACCTCCTCCAGCCCCCTACACCCCTCCCTATCTCTGTAACCTCCTCCAGCCCCCTACAACCCTCCCCATCTCTATAACCTCCTCCAGCCCCCTACACCCCTCCCTATCTCTGTAAGCTCCACCAGCCCCCTACACTCCTCCCTCTCTCTGTAACCTCCTCCAGCCCCCTACACCCCTCCCTATCTCTGTAACCTCCTCCAGCCTCTACACCCCTCCCTATCTCTGTAACCTCCTCCAGCCCCCTACACCCCTCCGTATCTCTGTAACCTCCTCCAGCCCCCCTACACCCCTCCCTATCTCTGTATCCTCCTCCAGTCCCCTACACCCCTCCCTATCTCTGTAACCTCCTCCAGCCCCCTACACCCTCCCTATCTCTGCAAACACCTCCACCCCCTACACCCCTCCCTATCTCTGTAACCTCCTCCAGCCCCCTACACCTCTCCCAATCTCTGTAACCTCCTTCAGCCCCCGACACCCCTCCCAATCTCTGTAACCTCCTCCAGCCCCCTACACCCCTCCCTATCTCTGTAACCTCTTCCAGTCCCCTACAACCCTCCCTATCTCTGTAACCTCCTCCAGTCCCCTACAACCCTCCCTATCTCTGTAACCTCCGCCAGTCCCCTACAACCCTCCCTATCTCTGTAACCTCCTCCAGCCCCCAACACCCCTCCCTATCTCGTAACCTCCTCCAGAACCCTACACCACTCCCTATCTCTGTAACCTCCTCCAGTCCCCGACAACCCTCCCTATCTCTGTAACCTCCTCCAGCCCCTACACCCCTCCCTATCTCTGTAACCTCCTCCAGCCCCTACACCCCTCCCCATCGCTGTAACCTCCTCCAGTCCCCTACAACCCTCCCTATCTCTGTAACCTCCTCCAGCCCCCTACAACCCTCCCTATCTCGTAACCTCCTCCAGCCCCCTACAACCCTCCCTATCTCTGTAACCTCCTCCAGCCCCCTACACCCCTCCCCATCTCTGTAACCTCCTCCAGCCCCCTACACCCCTCCCTATCTCTGTAACCTCCTCCAGCCCCCTACACCCCTCCCTATCGCTGTAACCTCCTCCAGCCCCTACACCCCTCCCTATCTCTGTAACCTCCTCCAGCCCCCTACACCCCTCCCTATCGCTGTAACCTCCTCCAGCGCCTACACCCCTCCCTATCTCTGTAACCTCCTCCAGCCCCCTACACACCTCCCTATCGCTGTAACCTCCTCCAGCGCCTACACCCCTCCCTATCTCTGTAACCTCCTCCAGCCCCCTGCATCACTCCCTATCTCTGTAACCTCCTCCAGCTCCCTCCAACCCTCCCTATCCCTGTAACCTCCTCCAGCCCCCTACACCCCTCCCTATCTCTGTAACCTCCTCCAGCCCCCTACTACCCTCCCTATCTCTGTAACCTCCTCCAGCCCCCTATACTCCTCCCTATCTCTGTAACCTCCTCCAGCCCCCTACACCACTCCCTATCTCTGTAACCTCCTCCAGCCCCCTACACCCTCCCTATCTCTGTAACCTCCTCCAGCCCCCCTACACCCCTCCCTATCTCTGTAACGTCCTCCAGCCCCCTACAACCCTCCCCATCTCCATAACCTCCTCCAGCCCCCTACAACCCTCCCTATCTCTGCAGCCTCCTCCAGCCCCCTACACCCCTCCCTATCTCTGTCACCTCCTCCAGTCCCTACACCCCTCGCTATCTCTGTAACCTCCTCCAGCCCCCTACACCCCAACTATCTCTGTAACCTCCTCCAGCCCCCTACACCCCTCCCTATCTCTGTAATCTCCTCCAGCCCCCTACACCCTCCCGATCTCAGTAACCTCCTCCAGCCCCCCTACACCCCTCCCTATCTTTGTAACCTCCTCCAGCCCCCTACACCCCTCCCCATCTCTGTAACCTCCTCCAGCCCCCTACACCCCTCCCTATCTCTGTAATCTCCTCCAGCCCCCTACACCCTCCCGATCTCAGTAACCTCCTCCAGCCCCCCTACACCCCTCCCTATCTTTGTAACCTCCTCCAGCCCCCTACAACCCTCCCCATCTCTATAACCTCCTCCAGCCCCCTACACCTCCCTATCTCTGTAACCTCCTCCAGCCCCTACACCCGTTCCTATCTCTGTAACCTCCTCCAGTCCCCCTAAACCCCTCCCTATCACTGTAACCTCCTCCAGCCCCCTACACCCCTCCCTATCTCTGTAAGCTCCACCAGCCCCCTACACTCCTCCCTCTCTCTGTAACCTCCTCCAGCCCCCTACACCCCTCCCTATCTCTGTAACCTCCTCCAGCCTCTACACCCCTCCCTATCTCTGTAACCTCCTCCAGCCCCCTACACCCCTCCGTATCTCTGTAACCTCCTCCAGCCCCCCTACACCCCTCCCTATCTCTGTATCCTCCTCCAGTCCCCTACACCCCTCCCTATCTCTGTAACCTCCTCCAGCCCCCTACACCCTCCCTATCTCTGCAAACACCTCCACCCCCTACACCCCTCCCTATCTCTGTAACCTCCTCCAGCCCCCTACACCTCTCCCAATCTCTGTAACCTCCTTCAGCCCCCGACACCCCTCCCAATCTCTGTAACCTCCTCCAGCCCCCTACACCCCTCCCTATCTCTGTAACCTCCTCCAGTCCCCTACAACCCTCCCTATCTCTGTAACCTCCTCCAGTCCCCTACAACCCTCCCTATCTCTGTAACCTCCGCCAGTCCCCTACAACCCTCCCTATCTCTGTAACCTCCTCCAGCCCCCAACACCCCTCCCTATCTCGTAACCTCCTCCAGAACCCTACACCACTCCCTATCTCTGTAACCTCCTCCAGTCCCCGACAACCCTCCCTATCTCTGTAACCTCCTCCAGCCCCTACACCCCTCCCTATCTCTGTAACCTCCTCCAGCCCCTACACCCCTCCCCATCGCTGTAACCTCCTCCAGTCCCCTACAACCCTCCCTATCTCTGTAACCTCCTCCAGCCCCCTACAACCCTCCCTATCTCTGTAACCTCCTCCAGCCCCCTACACCCCTCCCCATCTCTGTAACCTCCTCCAGCCCCCTACACCCCTCCCTATCTCTGTAACCTCCTCCAGCCCCCTACACCCCTCCCTATCGCTGTAACCTCCTCCAGCCCCTACACCCCTCCCTATCTCTGTAACCTCCTCCAGCCCCCTACACCCCTCCCTATCGCTGTAACCTCCTCCAGCGCCTACACCCCTCCCTATCTCTGTAACCTCCTCCAGCCCCCTACACACCTCCCTATCGCTGTAACCTCCTCCAGCGCCTACACCCCTCCCTATCTCTGTAACCTCCTCCAGCCCCCTGCATCACTCCCTATCTCTGTAACCTCCTCCAGCTCCCTCCAACCCTCCCTATCCCTGTAACCTCCTCCAGCCCCCTACACCCCTCCCTATCTCTGTAACCTCCTCGAGCCCCCTACTACCCTCCCTATCTCTGTAACCTCCTCCAGCCCCCTATACTCCTCCCTATCTCTGTAACCTCCTCCAGCCCCCTACACCACTCCCTATCTCTGTAACCTCCTCCAGCCCCCTACACCCCTCCCTATCTCTGTAACCTCCTCCAGCCCCCTACAACCCTCCCTATCTCTGTAACATCCTCCAGCCTCCTACACTCATCCCTATCTTTGTAACCTCCTCCAGTCCCCAACCCTCCCTATCTCTGTACCCTCCTCCAGCCCCCTTCATCCTTCCCTATCTCTGTACCCTCCTCCAGCCCCCTACACCCCTCCCTATCTCTGTAACCTCCTCCAGCCCCCCTACAACCCTCCCTATCTTTGTAACCTCCTCCAGCCCCCTACACCCCTCCCTATCTCTGTAACCTCCTCCAGCCCCCTACTACCCTCCCTATCTCTGTAACCTCCTCCAGCCCCCTACACTCCTCCCTATCTCTGTAACATCCTCCAGCCCCCTACACCCCTCCCTATTTCTGTAACCTCCTACAACCCCTACAACCCTCCCTATCTCTGCAACCTCGTCTAGCCCCAAAGACCCTCGCTATCTCTGCAATCTCCTCCAGCTCCTAAACCCCTCCCTATCTCTGTAACATCCTCCAGCACCTACACACCTCCCTATCTCTGTGACCTCCTCCAGCCCCCTACAACCCTCCCTATCTCTGTAACCTCCTCCATCCCCTACACCCCTCCCTATCTCTGTACCCTCCTCCAGCCCCCTACACCCCTCCCTATCTCTGTAACCACCTCCACCCCCCCTATACCCCTCCCAATCTCTGTAACCTCCTCCAGCCCCCCCATCCCTGTAACCTCCTCCAGCCCCCTACACCCCTCCCTATCTCTGTAACCTCCTCCAGCGCCCAACACCCTCCCTATCTCTGAAACCTCCTCCAGCCCCCCTACACCCCTCCCTATCTCTGTAACCTCCTCCAGCCCCCTACAACCCTCCCCATCTCTATAACCAGCTCCAGCCCCCTACAACCCTCCCTATCTCTGTAACCTCTTCCAGCCCCCCTACACCCCTCACCATCTCAATAACCTGCTCCAGCCCCCTACAACCCTCCCTATCCCTGTAACCTCCTCCTGTCCCCTACACCTCACCCTATCTCTGTAACCTCCTCCAGCCCCCTACACGCCTCCCTATCTCTGTAATCTCCTCCAGCCCCCCGACGCCCCTCCCGATCTTTGTAACCTCCTCCAGCCCCCTACAACCCTCCCCATCTCTATAACCTCCTCCAGCCCCCTACACCCCTCCCTATCTCTGTAACCTCCTCCATCCCCCTACACCCCTCCCTATCTCTGTCACCTTCTCCAGACCCCTACACCCCTCCCTATCTCTGTAAACTCCTCCAGCCCCTACACACCTCCCTATCTCTGTGACCTCCTCCAGCCTCCTACAACCCTCCCTATCTTTGTGACCTCCTCTATCCCCTACACCCCTCCCTATCTCTGTAACCTCCTCCAGCCCCCTACACCCCTCCCTATCTCTGAACCTCCCCCAGCCCCCTATACCCCTCCCAATTTCTGTAACCTCCTCCAGCCCCCCCATCTCTGTAACCTCCTCCAGCGCCCTACAACCCTCCCCATCTCCATAACCTCCTCCAGCCCCCTACAACCCTCCCTATCTCTGCAGCCTCCTCCAGCCCCCCTACACCCCTCCCTATCTCTGTCACCTCCTCCAGTCCCTACACCCCTCGCTATCTCTGTAACCTCCTCCAGACCCCTACACCCCAACTATCTCTGTAACCTCCTCCAGCGCCCCTACACCCCTCCCCATCTCTGTAACCTCCTCCAGCCCCCTACACCCCTCCCTATCTCTGTAATCTCCTCCAGCCCCCTACACCCTCCCGATCTCAGTAACCTCCTCCAGCCCCCCTACACCCCTCCCTATCTTTGTAACCTCCTCCAGCCCCCTACAACCCTCCCCATCTCTATAACCTCCTCCAGCCCCCTACACCCCTCTTTATCTCTGTAACCTCCTCCAGCCCCTCTACACCCCTCCCTATCTCTGTAACCCCCTCCATCCCCCTACACCACTCCCTATCTCTGTAACCTTCTCCAGACCCCGACACCCTTACCTATCTCTGTAACCTTCTCCAGCCCCCTACACCCCTCCCTATCTCTGTAACCTTCTCCAGTCCCCCTACACCCCTCCCTATCTCTGTAACCTCCTCCAGCCCCCTACACCCCTCCCTATCTCTGTAACCTCCTCCTGCCCCCTACACCCCTCCCTATCTCTGTAACCTCTTCCAGCCCCCTACACCCCTCCCTATCTCTGTAACCTCCTCCAGCGCCCCTATACCCCTCCCCATCTCTGTAACCTCCTCCAGCCCCCTACTCCCCTCCCTATCTCTGTAATCTCCTCCAGCCCCCTACACCCTCCCTATCTCTGTAACCTCCTCCAGCCCCTACACACCTCCCTATCTCTGTGACCTCCTCCAGCCTCCTACAACCCTCCCTATCTTTGTAACCTCCTCTATCCCCTACACCCCTCCCTATCTCTGTAACCTCCTCCAGCCCCCTACACCCCTCCCTATCTCTGTAACCTCCTCCAGCCCCCTACACCCCTCCCTATCTCTGTAATCTCCTCCAGCCCCCTACACCCTCCCGATCTCTGTAACCTCCTCCAGCCCCCCTACACCCCTCCCTATCTTTGTAACCTCCTCCAGCCCCCTACAACCCTCCCCATCTCTATAACCTCCTCCAGCCCCATACACCTCCCTGTCTCTGTAACCTCCTCCAGCCCCTCTACACCCCTCCCTATCTCTGTAACCCCCTCCATCCCCCTACACCCCTCCCTATCTCTGTAACCTTCTCCAGCCCCCTACACCCTTACCTATCTCTGTAACCTCCTCCAGCCCACTATACCCTCCCTACCTCTGTAACCTCCTCCAGCCCCTACACACCTCCCTCTCTCTGTGACCTCCTCCAGCCTCCTACAACCCTCCCTATCTTTGTAACCTCCTCCAGTCCCCTACACCCCTCCCTATCTCTGTAACCTCCTCCAGCCCCCTACACCCCTCCCTATCTCTGAACCTCCCCCAGCGCCCTATACCCCTCCCAATTTCTGTAACCTCCTCCAGCCCCCCCATCTCTGTAACCTCCTCCCGCCCCCTACACCCCTCCCTAACTCTGTAACCTCCTCCAGCCCCCTACACCCTCCCTATCTCTGTAACCTCCTCCAGCCCCCCTACACCCCTCCCTATCTCTGTAACGTCCTCCAGCCCCCTACAACCCTCCCCATCTCCATAACCTCCTCCAGCCCCCTACAACCCTCCCTATCTCTGCAGCCTCCTCCAGCCCCCCTACACCCCTCCCTATCTCTGTCACCTCCTCCAGTCCCTACACCCCTCGCTATCTCTGTAACCTCCTCCAGCCCCCTACACCCCAACTATCTCTGTAACCTCCTCCAGCCCCCTACACCCCTCCCTATCTCTGTAATCTCCTCCAGCCCCCTACACCCTCCCGATCTCAGTAACCTCCTCCAGCCCCCCTACACCCCTCCCTATCTTTGTAACCTCCTCCAGCCCCCTACACCCCTCCCCATCTCTGTAACCTCCTCCAGCCCCCTACACCCCTCCCTATCTCTGTAATCTCCTCCAGCCCCCTACACCCTCCCGATCTCAGTAACCTCCTCCAGCCCCCCTACACCCCTCCCTATCTCTGTAACCTCCTCCAGCCCCCTACTACCCTCCCTATCTCTGTAACCTCCTCCAGTCCCCCTACACCCCTCCCTATCACTGTAACCTCCTCCAGCCCCCTACACCCCTCCCTATCTCTGTAAGCTCCACCAGCCCCCTACACTCCTCCCTCTCTCTGTAACCTCCTCCAGCCCCCTACACCCCTCCCTATCTCTGTAACCTCCTCCAGCCTCTACACCCCTCCCTATCTCTGTAACCTCCTCCAGCCCCCTACACCCCTCCGTATCTCTGTAACCTCCTCCAGCCCCCCTACACCCCTCCCTATCTCTGTATCCTCCTCCAGTCCCCTACACCCCTCCCTATCTCTGTAACCTCCTTCAGCCCCCTACACCCTCCCTATCTCTGCAAACACCTCCACCCCCTACACCCCTCCCTATCTCTGTAACCTCCTCCAGCCCCCTACACCTCTCCCAATCTCTGTAACCTCCTTCAGCCCCCGACACCCCTCCCAATCTCTGTAACCTCCTCCAGCCCCCTACACCCCTCCCTATCTCTGTAACCTCCTCCAGTCCCCTACAACCCTCCCTATCTCTGTAACCTCCTCCAGTCCCCTACAACCCTCCCTATCTCTGTTACCTCCGCCAGTCCCCTACAACCCTCCCTATCTCTGTAACCTCCTCCAGCCCCCAACACCCCTCCCTATCTCGTAACCTCCTCCAGAACCCTACACCACTCCCTATCTCTGTAACCTCCTCCAGTCCCCGACAACCCTCCCTATCTCTGTAACCTCCTCCAGCCCCTACACCCCTCCCTATCTCTGTAACCTCCTCCAGCCCCTACACCCCTCCCCATCGCTGTAACCTCCTCCAGTCCCCTACAACCCTCCCTATCTCTGTAACCTCCTCCAGCCCCCTACAACCCTCCCTATCTCGTAACCTCCTCCAGCCCCCTACAACCCTCCCTATCTCTGTAACCTCCTCCAGCCCTCTACACCCCTCCCCATCTCTGTAACCTCCTCCAGCCCCCTACACCCCTCCCTATCTCTGTAACCTCCTCCAGCCCCCTACACCCCTCCCTATCGCTGTAACCTCCTCCAGCCCCTACACCCCTCCCTATCTCTGTAACCTCCTCCAGCCCCCTACACCCCTCCCTATCGCTGTAACCTCCTCCAGCGCCTACACCCCTCCCTATCTCTGTAACCTCCTCCAGCCCCCTACACACCTCCCTATCGCTGTAACCTCCTCCAGCGCCTACACCCCTCCCTATCTCTGTAACCTCCTCCAGCCCCCTGCATCACTCCCTATCTCTGTAACCTCCTCCAGCTCCCTCCAACCCTCCCTATCCCTGTAACCTCCTCCAGCCCCCTACACCCCTCCCTATCTCTGTAACCTCCTCCAGCCCCCTACTACCCTCCCTATCTCTGTAACCTCCTCCAGCCCCCTATACTCCTCCCTATCTCTGTAACCTCCTCCAGCCCCCTACACCACTCCCTATCTCTGTAACCTCCTCCAGCCCCCTACACCCCTCCCTATCTCTGTAACCTCCTCCAGGCCCCTACACCCCTCCCTATCTCTGTAACATCCTCCAGCCTCCTACACTCATCCCTATCTTTGTAACCTCCTCCAGTCCCCAACCCTCCCTATCTCTGTACCCTCCTCCAGCCCCCTTCATCCTTCCCTATCTCTGTACCCTCCTCCAGCCCCCTACACCCCTCCCTATCTCTGTAACCTCCTCCAGCCCCCCTACAACCCTCCCTATCTCTGTAACCTCCTCCAGCCCCCTACACCCCTCCCTATCTCTGTAACCTCCTCCAGCCCCCTACTACCCTCCCTATCTCTGTAACCTCCTCCAGCCCCCTACACTCCTCCCTATCTCTGTAACATCCTCCAGCCCCCTACACCCCTCCCTATTTCTGTAACCTCTTACAACCCCTACAACCCTCCCTATCTCTGCAACCTCGTCTAGCCCCAAAGACCCTCGCTATCTCTGCAATCTCCTCCAGTTCCTAAACCCCTCCCTATCTCTGTAACATCCTCCAGCCCCTACACACCTCCCTATCTCTGTAACCTCCTCCATCCCCTACACCCCTCCCTATCTCTGTACCCTCCTCCAGCCCCCTACACCCCTCCCTATCTCTGTAACCACCTCCACCCCCCTATACCCCTCCCAATCTCTGTAACCTCCTCCAGCCCCCCCATCCCTGTAACCTCCTCCAGCCCCCTACACCCCTCCCTATCTCTGTAACCTCCTCCAGCGCCCAACACCCTCCCTATCTCTGAAACCTCCTCCAGCCCCCCTACACCCCTCCCTATCTCTGTAACCTCCTCCAGCCCCCTACAACCCTCCCCATCTCTATAACCAGCTCCAGCCCCCTACAACCCTCCCTATCTCTGTAACCTCTTCCAGCCCCCCTACACCCCTCACCATCTCAATAACCTGCTCCAGCCCCCTACAACCCTCCCTATCCCTGTAACGTCCTCCTGTCCCCTACACCTCACCCTATCTCTGTAACCTCCTCCAGCCCCCTACACGCCTCCCTATCTCTGTAATCTCCTCCAGCCCCCTACACCCTCCCTATCTCTGTAACCTCCTCCAGCCCCCTACAACCCTCCACATCTCTATAACCTCCTCCAGCCCCCTACACCTCCCTGTCTCTGTAACCTCCTCCAGCCCCATAAACCACTCCCTATCTCTGAAACCTTCTCCAGACCCCTACACCCCTCCCTATCTCTGTAACCTCCTCCAGCCCCCCTACACCCCTCCCTATCTCTGCAACCTCCTCCATCCCCCTACACCCCTCCCTATCTCTGTCACCTTCTCCAGACCCCTACACCCCTCCCTATCTCTGTAACCTCCTCCAGCGCCCCTACACCCCTCCCCATCTCTGTAACCTCCTCCAGCCCCCTACACCCCTCCCTATCTCTGTAATCTCCTCCAGCCCCCTACACCCTCCCGATCTCAGTAACCTCCTCCAGCCCCCCTACACCCCTCCCTATCTTTGTAACCTCCTCCAGCCCCCTACAACCCTCCCCATCTCTATAACCTCCTCCAGCCACCTACACCTCCCTGTCTCTGTAACTTCCATCGGCCCCCTACAACCCTCTCTATCTCTGTAACCTCCTCCAGCCCCCTACACCCCTCCCTATCTCTGTAACCTCCTCCAGCCCCTCTACACCCCTCCCTATCTCTGTAACCCCCTCCATCCCCCTACACCACTCCCTATCTCTGTAACCTCCTCCTGCCCCCCTACACCCCTCCCTATCTCTGTAACCTCCTCCAGCCCCCTACACCCCTCCCTATCTCTGTAAGCTCCACCAGCCCCCTACACTCCTCCCTCTCTCTGTAACCTCCTCCAGCCCCCTACACCCCTCCCTATCTCTGTAACCTCCTCCAGCCTCTACACCCCTCCCTATCTCTGTAACCTCCTCCAGCCCCCTACACCCCTCCGTATCTCTGTAACCTCCTCCAGCCCCCCTACACCCCTCCCTATCTCTGTATCCTCCTCCAGTCCCCTACACCCCTCCCTTTCTCTGTAACCTCCTCCAGCCCCCTACACCCTCCCTATCTCTGCAAACACCTCCACCCCCTACACCCCTCCCTATCTCTGTAACCTCCTCCAGCCCCCTACACCTCTCCCAATCTCTGTAACCTCCTTCAGCCCCCGACACCCCTCCCAATCTCTGTAACCTCCTCCAGCCCCCTACACCCCTCCCTATCTCTGTAACCTCCTCCAGTCCCCTACAACCCTCCCTATCTCTGTAACCTCCTCCAGTCCCCTACAACCCTCCCTATCTCTGTTACCTCCGCCAGTCCCCTACAACCCTCCCTATCTCTGTAACCTCCTCCAGCCCCCAACACCCCTCCCTATCTCGTAACCTCCTCCAGAACCCTACACCACTCCCTATCTCTGTAACCTCCTCCAGTCCCCGACAACCCTCCCTATCTCTGTAACCTCCTCCAGCCCCTACACCCCTCCCTATCTCTGTAACCTCCTCTAGCCCCTACACCCCTCCCCATCGCTGTAACCTCCTCCAGTCCCCTACAACCCTCCCTATCTCTGTAACCTCCTCCAGCCCCCTACAACACTCCCTATCTCGTAACCCCCTCCAGCCCCCTACAACCCTCCCTATCTCTGTAACCTCCTCCAGCCCCCTACACCCCTCCCCATCTCTGTAACCTCCTCCAGCCCCCTACACCCCTCCCTATCTCTGTAACCTCCTCCAGCCCCCTACACCCCTCCCTATCGCTGTAACCTCCTCCAGCCCCTACACCCCTCCCTATCTCTGTAACCTCCTCCAGCCCCCTACACCCCTCCCTATCGCTGTAACCTCCTCCAGCGCCTACACCCCTCCCTATCTCTGTAACCTCCTCCAGCCCCCTACACACCTCCCTATCGCTGTAACCTCCTCCAGCGCCTACACCCCTCCCTATCTCTGTAACCTCCTCCAGCCCCCTGCATCACTCCCTATCTCTGTAACCTCCTCCAGCTCCCTCCAACCCTCCCTATCCCTGTAACCTCCTCCAGCCCCCTACACCCCTCCCTATCTCTGTAACCTCCTCCAGCCCCCTACTACCCTCCCTATCTCTGTAACCTCCTCCAGCCCCCTATACTCCTCCCTATCTCTGTAACCTCCTCCAGCCCCCTACACCACTCCCTATCTCTGTAACCTCCTCCAGCCTCCTACACCCCTCCCTATCTCTGTAACCTCCTCCAGGCCCCTACAACCCTCCCTATCTCTGTAACATCCTCCAGCCTCCTACACTCATCCCTATCTTTGTAACCTCCTCCAGTCCCCAACCCTCCCTATCTCTGTACCCTCCTCCAGCCCCCTTCATCCTTCCCTATCTCTGTACCCTCCTCCAGCCCCCTACACCCCTCCCTATCTCTGTAACCTCCTCCAGCCCCCCTACAACCCTCCCTATCTCTGTAACCTCCTCCAGCCCCCTACACCCCTCCCTATCTCTGTAACCTCCTCCAGCCCCCTACTACCCTCCCTATCTCTGTAACCTCCTCCAGCCCCCTACACTCCTCCCTATCTCTGTAACATCCTCCAGCCCCCTACACCCCTCCCTATTTCTGTAACCTCTTACAACCCCTACAACCCTCCCTATCTCTGCAACCTCGTCTAGCCCCAAAGACCCTCGCTATCTCTGCAATCTCCTCCAGCTCCTAAACCCCTCCCTATCTCTGTAACATCCTCCAGCCCCTACACACCTCCCTATCTCTGTGACCTTCTCCAGCCCCCTACAACCCTCCCTATCTCTGTAACCTCCTCCATCCCCTACACCCCTCCCTATCTCTGTACCCTCCTCCAGCCCCCTACACCCCTCCCTATCTCTGTAACCACCTCCACCCCCCTATACCCCTCCCAATCTCTGTAACCTCCTCCAGCCCCCCCATCCCTGTAACCTCCTCCAGCCCCCTACACCCCTCCCTATCTCTGTAACCTCCTCCAGCGCCCAACACCCTCCCTATCTCTGAAACCTCCTCCAGCCCCCCTACACCCCTCCCTATCTCTGTAACCTCCTCCAGCCCCCTACAACCCTCCCCATCTCTATAACCAGCTACAGCCCCCTACAACCCTCCCTATCTCTGTAACCTCTTCCAGCCCCCCTACACCCCTCCCTATCTCTGTAACCTCCTCCAGCCCCCTACAACCCTCCCCATCTCAATAACCTGCTCCAGCCCCCTACAACCCTCCCTATCCCTGTAACCTCCTCCTGTCCCCTACACCTCACCCTATCTCTGTAACCTCCTCCAGCCCCCTACACGCCTCCCTATCTCTGTAATCTCCTCCAGCCCCCTACACCCTCCCTATCTCTGTAACCTCCTCCAGCCCCCCGACGCCCCTCCCGATCTTTGTAACCTCCTCCAGCCCCCTACAACCCTCCACATCTCTATAACCTCCTCCAGCCCCCTACACCTCCCTGTCTCTGTAACCTCCTCCAGCCCCATAAACCACTCCCTATCTCTGAAACCTTCTCCAGACCCCTACACCCCTCCCTATCTCTGTAACCTCCTCCATCCCCCTACACCCCTCCCTATCTCTGTCACCTTCTCCAGACCCCTACACCCCTCCCTATCTCTGTAACCTCCTCTAGCCCCCCTACACCCCTCCCTATCTCTGCAACCTCCTCCATCCCCCTACACCCCTCCCTATCTCTGTAACCTTCTCCAGACCCCTACACCCCTCCCTATCTCTGTAACCTCCTCCAGCCCCTACACACCTCCCTATCTCTGTGACCTCCTCCAGCCTCCTACAACCCTCCCTATCTTTGTAACCTCCTCTATCCCCTACACCCCTCCCTATCTCTGTAACCTCCTCCAGCCCCCTACACCCCTCCCTATCTCTGAACCTCCCCCAGCCCCCTATACCCCTCCCAATTTCTGTAACCTCCTCCAGCCCCCCCATCTCTGTAACGTCCTCCAGCCCCCTACAACCCTCCCCATCTCCATAACGTCCTCCAGCCCCCTACAACCCTCCCTATCTCTGCAGCCTCCTCCAGCCCCCCTACACCCCTCCCTATCTCTGTCACCTCCTCCAGTCCCTACACCCCTCGCTATCTCTGTAACCTCCTCCAGACCCCTACACCCCAACTATCTCTGTAACCTCCTCCAGCGCCCCTACACCCCTCCCCATCTCTGTAACCTCCTCCAGCCCCCTACACCCCTCCCTATCTCTGTAATCTCCTCCAGCCCCCTACACCCTCCCGATCTCAGTAACCTCCTCCAGCCCCCCTACACCCCTCCCTATCTTTGTAACCTCCTCCAGCCCCCTACAACCCTCCCCATCTCTATAACCTCCTCCAGCCCCCTACACCCTCCCGATCTCAGTAACCTCCTCCAGCCCCCCTACAACCCTCTCTATCTCTGTAACCTCCTCCAGCCCCCTACACCCCTCCCTATCTCTGTAACCTCCTCCAGCCCCTCTACACCCCTCCCTATCTCTGTAACCCCCTCCATCCCCCTACACCACTCCCTATCTCTGTAACCTTCTCCAGACCCTACAACCCTCCCTATCTCTGTAACCTTCTCCAGTCCCCCTACACCCCTCCCTATCTCTATAACCTCCTCCAGCCCCTACACCCCTCCCTATCTTTGTAACTTCCTCTATCCCCTACACCCCTCCCAATTTCTGTAACCTCCTCCAGCCCCCCCATCTCTGTAACCTCCTCCCGCCCCCTACACCCTCCCTATCTCTGAAACCTCCTCCAGCCCCCGTACACCCCTCCCTATCTCTGTAACCTCCTCCAGCCCCCCTACACCCCTCCCTATCTCTGTAATCTCCTCCAGCCCCCTACACCCTCCCGATCTCTGTAACCTCCTCCAGCCCCCCTACACACCTCCCTATCTCTGTAACCTCCTCCAGCCCCTACACCCCTCCCTATCTCTGTAACCTCCTCCAGCCCCCCTACACCCCTCCCTATCTCTGTAACCTCCTCCAGCCCCTACACCCCTCCCTATCTTTGTAACCTCCTCCAGCCCCCTACAACCCTCCCTATCTCTGTAACCTCCTCCAGTCCCCTACACCCCTCCCTATCTCTGTAACCTTCTCCAGCCCCCTACACCCCTCCCTATCTCTGTAACCTCCTCCAGCCCCCTACACCCCCTCCCTATCTCTGTAACCTCCTCCAGCCCCCTACACCCCTCCCTATCTCTGTAGCCTCCTCCAGCCCCTGCACCCCTCCCTATCTCTGTAACCTTCTCCAGCCCCCTACACCCCTCCCTATCTCTGTAACCTCCTCCAGGCCCTGCACCCCTATCTCTGTAACCTCCTCCAGCCCCTACACCCCTATCTCTGTAACCCTCCTCCAGCCCCCTACACCCCCTCCCTATCTCTGTAACCTCCTCCAACACCTACACCCCTCCCTATCTCTGTAACCTCCTCCAGCCCCCTACACCCTCCCTATCTCTGTAACCTCCACCAGCCCCTGATACCCCTCCCTATCTCTGTAACCTCCTCCAGCCCCCTACAACCCTATCTCTGTAACCCTCCTCCAGCCCCCTACACCCCCTCCCTATCTCTGTAACCTCCTCCAACACCTACACCCCTCCCTATCTCTGTAACCTCCTCCAGCCCCCTACACCCTCCCTATCTCTGTAACCTCCACCAGCCCCTGATACCACTCCCTATCTCTGTAACCTCCTCCAGCCCCCTACAACCCTATCTCTGTAACCTCCTCCAGCCCCCTGCACCCCTCCCTATCTCTGTAACCTCCTCCAGCCCCTACACCCCTCCCTATCTCTGTAACCTCCTCCAGCCCCCTACACCCCTCCCTATCTCTGTAACCTCCTCCAGCCCCCTACACCCCTCCCTATCTCTGTAACCTCCTCCAGCCCCCTACACCCTTCCCTATCTCTGTAACCTCCTCCAGACCCCTACAACCCTCCCTATCTCTGTAACCTCCTGCAGCCCCCTACACCCCTCCCTATCTCTGTAACCTCCTCCAGCCCCCTACACCCCTCCCTATCTCTGTAACCTCCCCCAGCCCCCCTACACCCTCCCTATCTCTGTAACCTACACCAGCCCCTGATACCCCTCCCTATCTCTGTAACCTCCTCCAGCCCCCTACAACCCTATCTCTGTAACCTCCTCCAGCCCCCTACACCCCTCCCTATCTCTGTAACCTCCTCCAGCCCCCTACACCCCTCCCTATCTCTGAAACCTCCCCCAGCCCCCCTACACCCCTCCCTATCTCTGTAACCTCCCCCAGCCCCCCTACACCCCTCCCTATCTCTGTAAATTGCTCCCGTCCACTGAACTATCCCTGTTTCACCCCCAACAATTTATTTACCAGAATGAGGTGGTGATGCTTCCTCTGCAATGGGATATCTTCGGCCGTGACATAGGCGTAGCCCAGCTGTGGGGGCAGGAAGCCCGGGTAGGGTTGCAAAGCGGAGACGCTGTGGAAGTAGGGGTTGGGGAAGGGGATGTTGGTGCAGCCCGGTGCGTGGCTGCAGGCGGGGAAGTCCAGGTACCCCCGGTCCTCCCGCTCCCCAAGCCGCCACGCTGAACTGCCCGCCAGGTCCGGGCTCCATCCGCCCCGCTTTGGCAGTGAGAGGTCGAGGGGCTCCGCCTGTCCCCCCTCGGCGAAGGAGGATGGCGATCCCGCGGAGCGCGGTGCGGTGGACAGGTCCAGCGGGGATACGTGGGGATGCCCATCCTGCGCGATGTGGGAAACCCGCGGGGCCCGGGCCGGATAGGGGATCCCGCCGGGGAATACGTCCATGAACCTCAGCAGGCTGCGGGCGACGGGGGGCACGTCCGAGAATGGGGCCTGCCCCCGCAACGAAGCGTTGACCGTCCTCCCCCCTGGGCTACGGCCGGAGACTCCGGCTGGGCAGGGGCCCCCAGTGTCGCCATACTCCAGAGGTTCCTCTTTGACCATCGGCGGAGAAGCGGTCCGCGCGGCCAGGCGAAGGCATTTCCTGTTCCTGAGGTGGGAGCTGTAGGAACCGGAGTGGGAGAACCGCTTCGTGCAGTGGGCGCACTCGTAGGGCTTCTCACCTGTGGAGGAGGCAGAGGGGAGGATCAGAGGAGGGGTGGCGACGCGGAGGGGTGGGTGAGGAGAGGGTCAATACTGAGGGAGCGCCGCACTGTGGGAGGGTCAGTGCTGAGGGAGCGCCGCACTGTGGGAGGGTCAGTGCTGAGGGAGCTCCGCACTGTGGGAGGGTCAGTGCTGAGGGAGCTCCGCACTGTGGGAGGGTCAGTGCTGAGGGAGCGCCGCACTGTGGGAGGGTCAGTGCTGAGGGAGCTCCGCACTGTGGGAGGGTCAGTGCTGAGGGAGCACCGCACTATGGGAGGGTCAGTGCTGAGGGAGCGCCGCACTGTGGGAGGGTCAGTGCTGAGGGAGCGCCGCACTGTGGGAGGGTCAGTGCTGAGGGAGCGCCGCACTGTGGGAGGGTCAGTGCTGAGGGAGCGCCGCACTGTGGGAGGGTCAGTGCTGAGGGAGCTCCGCACTGTGGGAGGGTCAGTGCTGAGGGAGCGCCGCACTGTGGGAGGGTCAGTGCTGAGGGAGCACCGCACTGTGGGAGGGTCAGTGCTGAGGGAGCTCCGCACTGTGGGAGGGTCAGTGCTGAGGGAGCTCCGCACTGTGGGAGGGTCAGTGCTGAGGGAGCTCCGCACTGTGGGAGGGTCAGTGCTGAGGGACCTCCGCACTGTGGGAGGGTCAGTGCTGAGGGAGCGCCGCACTGTGGGAGGGTCAGTGCTGAGGGAGCCCCGCACTGTGGGAGGATCAGTGCTGAGGGAGCTCCGCACTGTGGGAGGGTCGGTGCTGAGGGAGCGCCGCACTGTGGGAGGGTCAGTGCTGAGGGAGCGCCGCACTGTGGGAGGGTCAGTGCTGAGGAAGCGCCGCACTGTGGGAGGGTCAGTGATGAGGGAGCGCTGCACTGTGGGAGGGTCAGTGCTGAGGGTGCGCCGCACTGTGGGAGGGTCAGTGCTGAGGGAGCGCCGCACTGTGGGAGGGTCAGTGCTGAGGGAGCGCCGCACTGTGGGAGGGTCAGTGCTGAGGGAGCACCGCACTGTGGGAGGGTCAGTGCTGAGGGAGCTCCGCACGGTGGGAGGGTCAGTGCTGAGGGAGCTCCGAACTGTGGGAGGGTCGGTGCTGAGGGAGCTCCGCACTGTGGGAGGGTCAGTGCTGAGGGAGCTCCGCACTGTGGGAGGGTCAGTGCTGAGGGAGCGCCGCACTGTGGGAGGGTCAGTGCTGAGGGAGCACCGCACTGTGGGAGGGTCAGTGCTGAGGGAGCTCCGCACGGTGGGAGGGTCAGTGCTGAGGGAGCTCCGCACGGTGGGAGGGTCGGTGCTGAGGGAGCTCCGCACTGTGGGAGGGTCAGTGCTGAGGGAGCTCCGCACTGTGGGAGGGTCAGTGCTGAGGGAGCCCCGCACTGTGGGAGGATCAGTGCTGAGGGAGCTCCGCACTGTGGGAGGGTCGGTGCTGAGGGAGCGCCGCACTGTGGGAGGTTCAGTGCTGAGGGAGCGCTGCACTGTGGGAGGGTCAGTGCTGAGGGTGCGCCGCACTGTGGGAGGGTCAGTGCTGAGGGAGCTCCGCACTGTGGGAGGGTCAGTGCTGAGGGAGCTCCGCACTGTGGGAGGGTCAGTGCTGAGGGAGCTCCGCACTGTGGGAGGGTCAGTGCTGAGGGAGCGCCGCACTGTGGGAGGGTCGGTGCTGAGGGAGCGCCGCACTGTGGGAGGGTCGGTGCTGAGGGAGCGCCGCACTGTGGGAGGGTCAGTGCTGAGGGAGCTCAGCTCTGTGGGAGCGTCAGTGCTGAGGGAGCGCCGCACTGTGGGAAGGTCAGTGCCGAGGGAACGCCGTATTGTGGGAGGGTCAGTGCTGAGGGAGTTCCGCACTGTGGGAGGGTCGGTGATGAGGGAGCTCCGCACTGTGGGAGGGTCAGTGCTGAGGGAGCGCCGCACTGTGGGAGGGTCGGTGCTGAGGGAGCTCCGCACTGTGGGAGGGTCAGTGCTGAGGGAGCGCCGCACTGTAGGAGGGTCAGTGCTGAGGGAGCGCCGCACTGTGGGAGGGTCAGTGCTGAGGGGGCGCCGTATTGTGGGAGGGTCAGTGCTGAGGGAGCTCCGCACTGTGGGAGGGTCGGTGCTGAGGGAGCTCCGCACTGTGGGAGGGTCGGTGCTGAGGGAGCTCCGCACTGTGAGAGGGTCAGTGCTGAGGGAGTGCCGCACTGTGGGAGGGTCAGTGCTGAGGGAGCGCCGCACTGTGGGAGGGTCGGTGCTGAGGGAGCGCCGCACTGTGGGAGGGTCAGTGCTGAGGGAGCTCCGCACTGTGGGAGGGTCAGTGCTGAGGGAGCTCCGCACTGTGGGAGGGTCAGTGCTGAGGGAACGCCGCACTGTGGGAGGGTCGGTGCTGAGGGAGCGCTGCACTGTGGGAGGGTCAGTGCTGAGGGAGCGCCGCACTGTGGGAGGGTCAGTGCTGAGGGAGCTCCGCACTGTGGGAGGGTCAGTGCTGAGGGAGCACCGCACTGTGGGAGGGTCAGTGCTGAGGGAGCTCCGCACTGTGGGAGGGTCAGTGCTGAGGGAGCCCCGCACTGTGGGAGGATCAGTGCTGAGGGAGCTCCGCACTGTGGGAGGGTCGGTGCTGAGGGAGCGCCGCACTGTGGGAGGGTCAGTGCTGAGTGAGCGCTGCACTGTGGGAGGGTCAGTGCTGAGGGTGCGCCGCACTGTGGGAGGGTCAGTGCTGAAGGAGCTCCGCACTGTGGGAGGGTCAGTGCTGAGGGAGCTCCGCACTGTGGGAGGGTCAGTGCTGAGGGAGCTCCACACTGTGGGAGGGTCAGTGCTGAGGGAGCGCCGCACTGTGGGAGCGTCAGTGCTGAGGGAGCGCCGCACTGTGGGAGGGTCGGTGCTGAGGGAGCGCCGCACTGTGGGAGGGTCAGTGCTGAGGGAGCTCAGCTCTGTGGGAGCGTCAGTGCTGAGAGAGTGCCGCACTGTGGGAGGGTCAGTGCTGAGGGAGCGCCGCACTGAGGGAGGGTCAGTGCTGAGGGAGTGCCGCACTGTGGGAGGGTCAGTGCTGAGGGAGCGACGCACTGTGGGAGGGTCAGTGCTGAGGGAGCGCCGCACAGTGGGAAGGTCAGTGCTGAAGGAGCGCCGCACTGTGGGAAGGTCAGTGCTGAGGGAGCGCCGCACTGTGGGAAGGTCAGTGCCGAGGGAGCGCCGTATTGTGGGAGGGTCGGTGCTGAGGGAGCTCCGCACTGTGGGAGGGTCGGTGATGAGGGAGCTCCGCACTGTGGGAGGGTCAGTGCTGAGGGAGCGCCGCACTGTGGGAGGGTCGGTGCTGAGGGAGCTCCGCACTGTGGGAGGGTCAGTGCTGAGGGAGCGCCGCACCGTGGGAGGGTCAGTGCTGAGGGAGCGCCGCACTGTGGGAGGGTCAGTGCTGAGGGGGGCGCCGTATTGTGGGAGGGTCAGTGCTGAGGGAGCTCCGCACTGTGGGAGGGTCGGTGCTGAGGGAGCTCCGCACTGTGGGAGGGTCGGTGCTGAGGGAGCGCCGCACTGTGGGAGGGTCAGTGCTGAGGGAGCGCCGCACAGTGGGAAGGTCAGTGCTGAAGGAGCGCCGCACTGTGGGAAGGTCAGTGCTGAGGGAGCGCCGCACTGTGGGAAGGTCAGTGCCGAGGGAGCGCCGTATTGTGGGAGGGTCGGTGCTGAGGGAGCTCCGCACTGTGGGAGGGTCGGTGATGAGGGAGCTCCGCACTGTGGGAGGGTCAGTGCTGAGGGAGCGCCGCACTGTGGGAGGGTCGGTGCTGAGGGAGCTCCGCACTGTGGGAGGGTCAGTGCTGAGGGAGCGCCGCACTGTGGGAGGGTCAGTGCTGAGGGAGCGCCGCACTGTGGGAGGGTCAGTGCTGAGGGGGCGCCGTATTGTGGGAGGGTCAGTGCTGAGGGAGCTCCGCACTGTGGGAGGGTCGGTGCTGAGGGAGCTCCGCACTGTGGGAGGGTCGGTGCTGAGGGAGCGCCGCACTGTGGGAGGGTCAGTGCTGAGGGAGCGCCGCACTGTGGGAGGGTCAGTGCTGAGACCCATGTCAATCCATCAGGACTTACCGCTGTGTATTCGGATATGCTCCTTTAGATGATGTTTATATTTGAATGCTTTCCCACAATCTGTGCATTTAAACTTCCGATCCACAGCACTCTCACCTGCTATTTGACCCTGTGAAGCATCACAACAAGAGATCAGTGAATCCAATCACCTTCCGCACGCTCCCTGCCGGTCACTCGCTCCCTGTCCAGCAGTAGCTCAACTTCAACACCTTTCAGCTTGTGGTCAATCCTCCTACACCCCTCCCCATCTCTGTAACCTCCTCCAGCCCCCTACACCCCTCCCCATCTCTGTAACCTCCTCCAGCCCCCTACACCCCTCCCTATCTCTGTAACCTCCTCCAGCCCCCTACATCCCTCCCTATCTCTGTAACCTCCTCCAGCTCCCGACACCCCTCCCTATCTCTGTAACCACCTCCAGTCCCCTACACCCCTCCCTATCTCTGTAACCTCCTACTGCTCCCTACACCCCTCCCTAACTCTGTAACCTCCTCCAGCTCCCTACACCCCTCCCTATCTCTGTAACCTCCACCAGCCCCTACACTCTCCCTATCTCTAACCTCCTCCAGCCCCCCTACACCCCTCCCTTTCTCTGTAACCTCCTCCAGCACCCTACACCTCTCCTTATCTCTGTAACCTCCTCCAGCCCCCTACAACCCTCCCTATCTCTGTAACCTCCTCCAGCCCCCTACACCCCTCCCTATCTCTGTAACCTCCTCCAGCCCCCTACACCCCTCCCTATCTCTGTAACCTCCTCCAGCCCCCTACAACCCTCCCTATCTCTGTAACCTCCTCCAGTCCCCAACACCCCTCCCTTTCTCTGTAACCTCCTCCAGTCCCTACACCCCTCCCTATCTCTGTAACCTCCTCCAGTCCCCTACACCCCTCCCTATCTCTGTAACCTCCTCCAGCCCCCTCCAACCCTCCCTATCTCTGTAACCTACTCCAGTCCCCTACACCCTTCCCTATCTCTGTAACCTCCTCCAGTCGTCTAGAACCCTCCCTATCTCTGTAACCTCCTCCAGCTCCCTACACCCCTCCCTATATCTGTAACCACCTCCAGTCCCCTACACCCCTCCCTATCTCTGTAACCTCCTACTGCTCCCTACACCCCTCCCTAACTCTGTAACCTCCTCCAGCTCCCTACACCCCTCCCTATCTCTGTAACCTCCTCCAGCCCCTACACTCTCCCTATCTCTAACCTCCTCCAGCCCCCCTACACCCCTCCCTTTCTCTGTAACCTCCTCCAGCACCCTACACCTCTCCTTATCTCTGTAACCTCCTCCAGCCCCCTACAACCCTCCCCATCTCTGTAGCCTCCTCCAGTCCCAACACCCCTCCCTTTCTCTGTAACCTCCTCCAGTCCCTACACCCCTCCCTATCTCTGTAACCTCCTCCTGTCCCCCTACACCCCTCCCTATCTCTGCAACCTCCTCCAGCCCCCTACACCCCTCCATATCGCTGTAACCTCCTCCAGTCCCCCGACAACCCTTCCATATCTCTGTAACCTCCTCCAGCCCCCTACACCCCTCCCTATCTCTGTAACCTCCTCCAGTCCCCCTACTCCCCTCCCTATCTCTGTAACCTCCTCCAGTCCCCCTACAACCCTCCCTATCTCTGGAATCTCCTCCAGCCCCTACACCCCTCCTTATCACTGTAACCTCCTCCAACCCCCTACACCCCTCCCTATCTCTGTAACCTCCTCCAGCCCCCTACAACCCTCCCTATCTCTGTAACCTCCTCCAGCCC
>NW_027308593.1:32500-43008 GCF_047496885.1 Scyliorhinus torazame | reverse complement strand
AACACATCTGAGGCTAGCATTCCGATCGAGCAGGAATACCCGGATACCCTCGCCACCCCCCCACGCCGTTACACACACTCACCCCGTTACACACTCACCACGTTCCACACTCGCCCCGTTACACCCCCCACCCTGTTACACACCCCCACCCTCCGTTACACTCCCCACCCTGTTACACACACTCACCCCATTACACACACTCACCCCGTTACACACTCACCCCCGTTACACACTCACCCCGTTACAACCCCCACCCCCGTTACACCCCCCACACCCGTTACATCCCCCAGCCCGTTACACCCCCACCCCGTTACACACTCACCACAATACACACTCTCCCCGTTACACACTCCCCCGTTATACACTCACCCCGGTACACACTCACCCCGTTACACACTCACTCCCGTTACACACACTCACCCCATAACACCCCCCGCCCCGTTACACCACCCAACCCCCAGAACACCCCCACCTCCGTTACACCCCCCACCCCGTTACACCCCCCACCCCGTTACACCCCCACCCTGTTACACACTCACCCCCGATACACACTCACCCCCATTACACACTCACCCCGTTACACCCCCCACCCCGTTACATCCCCGGCCCATTACACACTCACCACAATACACACTCTCCCCGTTACACACTCACCCCATTATACACTCACTCCCGTTACACACTCACCATGTTACACACTCGCCCCGTTACACACTCGCTCCCAGAACACCCCCACCCCATAACACCCCCGCCCCGTTACACACTCACCCCGTTACACACTCACCCAGTTACACCCCCACCCCGTTACACCCCCACACCCGTTAACACACTCACCCCCATTACACCCCCCCACCCCGTTACACCCCCACCCCGTTACACACTCACCCCGTTACACACCCCCACCCCGTTACACCCCCACACCTCCGTTACATCCCCAGCCCATTACACACTCACCACAATACACACTCTCCCCATTACACACTCACCACATTACACTACACTCTCCCCATTACACCCCCACCCCATTATACACTCACCCCGTTACACACTCACCACGTTACACACACTCGCCCCGTTACACACTCGCCCCAGAACACCCCCACCCCATAACACCCCCACCCCATAACACCCCCACCCCGTTACACACTCACTCCCCGTTACACACTCGCCCCGTTACACCCCCACCCCGTCACACCCCCACCCCGTTACACCCCCACCCCATAAAACCCCCACCCCATAACACCCCCACCCCGTTACACCCACCACCCCATTACACACTCACCCTGTTACACCCCCAACCCCGTTACACCCCCACCCCGTTACACACTTCACCACATTACACACTCTCACTCCCATTACACACTCACCACGTTACACTGTCTCCTTTATTACACACTCTTCCCCATTACACACGCATCACGTTACACACTCTCTCCCCATTACACACTCACCCCGTTATACACTCACCCCGATACACTCCCACCCCGTTACACCCCCACCCCATTACACACTCACTCCACATTACACAGTCTCCCCGTTACACACTCACCCCCGTTACACACATCGCCCTGTTACACCCACACCCCATAACACCCCCCGCCCCATTACACACCCCCTCCCCATTACACACTCACCAGGTTACACCACCCACCCCGTTACACACCCCCCACCCCATTACACACTCACCACATTACACACTCTCCCCGTTACACACTCACCACATTACACTGTCTCCTCTATTACACACTCTTCCCCATTACACACACACACCATGTTACACTCTCGCCCAGATTACACACTCTCCCCGTTACACCCCCACCCCGTTACATCCCCGGCCCATTACACACTCACCACAATACACACTCTCCCCCGTTACACACTCACCCCATTATACACTCACCCCGTTCCACAACATCGCCCCATTACACCCCCACCCCGTTACACACCCCCACCCCCGTTACACCCCCACCCCGTTACACACTCACTCCCGTTACACACTCACCCCCGTTACACCCCAACCCCGTTACACCCCCACCCCGTTACATCCCCAGCCCCGTTACACACTCACCCCGTTACACCCCCACCCCGTTACACACTCACCACAATACACACTCTCCCCGTTACACACTCCCCCGTTATACACTCACACTCCCGTTACACACTCACCCCGTTACACACTCACCCCCATAACAACCCCCGCCCCGTTACACACCCCACCCCCAGAACACCCCCACCTCCCGTTACACCCCCACCCCGTTACACCCCTCACCCCGTTACACCCCCTCACCCCGTTACACCCCCCACCTCCGTTTACTAACCCCCACCCTGTTACACACTCACCCCGATACACACTCACCCCATTACACACTCACTCCCGTTACACCCCCACCTCCGTTACATCCCCGGCCCATTACACACTCACCACAATACACACTCTCCCCGTTACACACTCACCCCATTATATACACTCACCCCGTTACACACTCACCATGTTACACACACTCGCCCCGTTACACACTCGCCCCAGAACACCCCCACCCCATAACACCCCCGCCCCGTTACACACTCACCCCGTTACACACACTCACCCAGTTACACACCCCCACCCCGTTTACACCCCCCACCCCGTTACACACTCACCCCATTACACCCCCACCCCGTTACACCCCCCACCCCGTTACACACTCACCCCGTTACACCCCCCACCCCGTTACACACCCCCACCCCGTTACATCCCCAGCCCATTACACACTCACCACAATACACACTCTCCCCATTACACACTCACCACATTTACACACTCTCCCCATTACAACCCCCACCCCATTATACACTCACCCCGTTACACACTCACTCACGTTACACACTCGCCCCCGTTACAACAACTCGCCCCAGAACACTCCCACCCACCCCATAACACCCCCCACCCCATAACACCCCCACCCCCGTTACACACTCACTCCCCGTTACACACTATCGCCCCGTTACACCCCCACCCCGTCACACCCCCACCCCCGTTACACCCCCACCCCATAAAACCCCCACCCCATAACACCCCACCCCGTTACAACACCCCACACCCCAATACACACTCACCCTGTTACACACCCCCCACCCCGTTACACCCCCACCCCGTTACACACTCACCCACATTACACACTCTCCCCATTACACACTCACCACGTTACACTGTCTCCTTTATTACACACTCTTCCCCCATTACACACGCATCACGTTACACTCTCTCCCCATTACACACTCACCCCCGTTATACACTCACCCCGATACACTCCCACCCCGTTACACCCCCACCCCATTACACACTCACCACATTACACAGTCTCCCCGTTACACACTCACCCCGTTACACACTCGCCCTGTTACTACCCACAACCCCATACACACCCCCGCCCCATTACACCACCCTCCCCATTACACACTCACCAGGTTACACCCCCACCCCGTTACACCCCCCACCCCCATTACACACTCACCACATTACACACTCTCCCCCGTTACACACTCACCACATTACACTGTCTCCTCTATTACACACTCTTCCCCATTACACACACACCATGTTACACTCTCGCCCAGATTACACACTCTCCCCGTTACACCCCCACCCCGTTACATCCCCGGCCCATTACACACTCACCACAATACACACTCTCCCCGTTACACACTCACCCCATTATACACTCACCTCCCGTTCCACACTCGCCCCATTACACCCCACACCCCGTTACACACCCCACCCCGTTACACACACCCCACCCCGTTACACACTCACCCCGTTACACACTCACCCCGTTACACCCCCACCCCCGTTACACCCCCCACCCCCGTTACATCCACCAGCCCGTTACACACTCACCCCGTTACACCCCCACCCCCGTTACACAACTCACCACAATACATCACTCTCTCCCCGTTACACACTCTCCCCCGTTATACACTCACCCCGTTACACACTCACCCCGTTACACACACTCACCCCATAACACCCCCGCCCCGTTACAACCCCCACCCCCAGAACACCCCCACACCCCGTTACACACCCCCACCTCCGTTACACCCCCACCCCGTTACACACCCCACCCCTGTTACACACTCACCCCGTTACACACTCACCCCGTTACACCTCCACCCCGTTACACCCCCCACCCCGTTACACCCCCACCCTGTTACACACTCACCCCATTACACACTCACCTCCCGTTACACCCCCCACCCCGTTACATCCCCGGCCCATTACACACTCACACACAATACACACTCTCCCCGTTACACACTCACCCCAATTATACACTCACCCCGTTACACACTCACCACGTTACACACTCGCCCCGTTACACACTCGCCCCAGAACACCCCCACCCCATAACACCCCCGCCACCGTTACACACTCACCCCGTTACACACTCACCCAGTTACACCCCCACCCCGTTACACCCCCACCCCGTTACACACTCACACCCGTTACACCCCCACCCCGTTACACCCCCCACCCCGTTACACACTCACCCCGTTACACCCCCACCCCGTTACATCCCCAGCCCATTACACACTCACCACAATACACACTCTCCCCATTACACACTCACCACATTACACACTCTCCCCATTACACCCCCACCCCATTATACACTCACCCCGTTACACACTCACCACGTTACACACTCGCCCCGTTACACACTCGCCCCAGAACACCCCCACCCCATAACAGCCCCACCCCGTTACACACTCACACCCGTTACACACTCGCCCCGTTACACCCCCCACACCCCGTCACACCCCTCACCCCCCCGTTACACCCCCACCCCATAAAACACCCCACCCCATAACACCCCCCACCCCGTTACACCCCCACCACCCATTACACACTCACCCTGTTACAACCCCCACCCCCATTACACCCCCCACCCCCGTTACACACTCACCACATTACACACTCTCCCCATTACACACTCACCACGTTACACTGTCTCCTTTATTACACACTCTTCCCCATTACACACGCATCACGTTACACTCTCTCCCCATTACACACTCACCCCCGTTATACACTCACCCCGATACACTCCCACCACCCGTTACACCCCCCACCACCATTACACACTCACCACATTACACAGTCTCCCCGTTACACACTCACCCCGTTACACACTCGCCCTGTTACACCCACAACCCATAACACCCCCCGCCCCATTACACCCCCTCCCCATTAAACACTCACCAGGTTACACCCCCCACCCCGTTACACCCCCCACCCCCATTACACACTCACCACATTACACACTCTCCCCCGTTACACACTCACCACATTACACTGTCTCCTCTATTACACACTCTTCCCCATTACACACACACCATGTTACACTCTCGCCCAGATTACACACTCTCCCCCGTTACACACGCACCACATTACACTCTCTCCCCGTTACACACGTACCACGTTACAATCTCTCCCCGTTACACACTACACTCACCACATTACACTCTCTCTCCCCGTTACACACTCACACCCGTTACACCCCCACCCCATTACACACCCGCCCTGTTACACACTCACCGCATTACACTCTCTCCCCGTTACACACTCACCACATTACACCCCTCTCCCCGTTACACTCTCTCCCCGTTACACAATCACCACGTTACACTCTCTCCCACTTATACACGCATCACGTTACACACTCTCCCCATTACACACTCACCACATTACACCCTCTCCCCGTTACACACTCCCCGTTACACACTCTCCCTGTTACACACTCACCACATTACACTCTCTCCCCATTACACACGCACCACGTTACACACTCATCACGTTACACTCTCTCCGTTACACACTCATCACGTTACACTCTCTCCCCGTTACACATGCACCACGTTACACTCTCTCCCCTATTACACACTCTCCCCGTTACACACTCACCGTGTTACACTCTCTCTCCCCGTTACACACTCATCACGTTACACTCTCTCCCCGTTACCCACTCACCACGTTACACTCTCTCCCCTATTACACTCTCTCCCCAATTACACACGCATCACGTTACACTCTCTCCCCGTTACACACTCCCCGTTACACTCTCTCCCTGTTACACACTCCACGTTACACACTCTTCCCCGTTACATACGCATCACATTACACTATCTCCCCATTACACACTCCCCGTTACACTCTCTCCCTGTTACACACTCACCACGTTACACTCTCTCCCCGTTACACACTCTTCCCCGTTACACACTCACCACGTGACACTCTCTCCCCTATTACACTCTCTCCCCATTACACACGCATCACGTTACACTCTCTCCCCGTTACACACTCCCCATTACACTCTCTCCCCGTTACACACTCACCACGTTACACTCTCTCCCCGTTACACACTCCCCGTTACACTCTCTCCCCGTTACACACTCACCACGTTACACTCTCTCCCCGTTACACACTCCCCGTTACACTCTCTCCCCGTTACACACTCTCCCCGTTACACACGCACCACATTACACACTCTCCCCGTTACACACTCACCACGTTACACTCTCTCCCCTATTACACACTCTCCCAGTGACACACTCACCACATTACACTATCTCCCCATTACACACTCCCCGTTACACTCTCTCCCCATTACACACTCACCACGTTACACTCTCTCCCCTATTACACACTCTCCCTGTTACACACTCACCACATTACACACTCTCCCCATTACACACGCACCACGTTACACTCTCTCCCCTATTACACACTCTCCCCGTTACACACTCACCACGTTGCACTCTCTCCCCTATTACACACTCTCCCCGTTACACACTCACCACGTTACACTCTCTCCCCTATTACACACTCTCCCCGTTACACACTCACCACGTTACACTCTCTCCCCTATTACACACTCTCCCTGTTACACACTCACCACATTACACACTCTCCCCATTACACACGCACCACGTTACACTGTCTCCCCTATTACACACTCTCCCTGTTACACACTCACCACGTTACACTCTCTCCCCGTTACACACTCACCGTGTTACACTCCCCTATTATACACTCTCCCACTTATACACGCATCACGTTACACACTCTCCCCATTGCACACTCTCCCCGTTACACTCTCTCCCTGTTACACACTCCACGTTACACACTCTTCCCCGTTACACACTCACCGTGTTACACTCTCTCCCCGTTACACACTCACCACGTTACACTCTCTCCCCGTTACACACTCCCCGTTACACTCTCTCCCCGTTATACATGCATCACGTTACACTCTCTCCCCGTTACACACTCCCCGTTACACTCTCTCCCCGTAGCACACTCCACGTTACACACTCTCTCCCGGTGACACACTCACCACATTACACTCTCCCCCGTTACACACTCCCCGTTACACTCTCTCCCCTTACACACTCGCCCTGTTACACTCTCCCCGCTACACTCTCTCCCCGTTAGACACTCACCACATTACACTATCTCCCCATTACACACTCTCCCCGTTACACTCTCCCCATTACACTCTCTCCCCATTACACTCTCCCCATTACAATCACTCCCAGGACAGGTATAGCAGATACAGAGTAAAGCTCCCTCTACACTGTCCCCATCAAACACTCCCAGGACAGGTACAGCACGGGGTTAGATACAGAGTAAAGCTCCCTCTACACTGTCCTCATCAAACACTCCCAGGACAGGTACAACACAGGGTTAGATACAGAGTAAAGCTCCCTCTACACTGTCCCCATCAAACACTCCCAGGACAGGTACAGCACGGGGTTAGATACAGAGTAAAGCTCCCTCTACACTGTCCCCATCAAACACGCCCAGGACAGGTACAGCACGGGGTTAGATACAGAGTAAAGCTCCCTCTACACTGTCCCCATCAAACACTCCCAGGAAAGATACAGCACGGAGTTAGATACAGAGTAAAGCTCCCTCTACACTGTCCCCATCAAACACTCCCAGGACAGGTACAGCACGGGGTTAGATACAGAGTAAAGCTCCCTCTACACTGTCCCCATCAAACACGCCCAGGACAGGTACAGCACGGGGTTAGATACAGAGTAAAGCTCCCTCCACACTGTCCCCATCAAACACTCCCAGGACAGGTACAGCACGGGGTTAGATACAGAGTAAAGCTCCCTCTCCACTGTCCTCATCAAACACTCCCAGGACAGGTACAGCACGGGGGTAGATACAGAGTAAAGCTCCCTCTACACTGTCCCCATCAAACACTCCCAGGACAGGTACAGCACGGGGTTAGATACAGAGTAAAGCTCCCTCTACACTGTCCTCATCAAACACTCCCAGGACAGGTACAACACAGGGTTAGATACAGAGTAAAGCTCCCTCTACACTGTCCCATCAAACACTCCCAGGACAGGTACAGCACGGGGTTAGGTACAGAGTAAAGCTCCCTCTACACTGTCCCCATCAAACACTCCCAGGACAGGTACAGCACAGGGTTAGATACAGAGTAAAGCTCCCTCTACACTGTCCCCATCAAACACTCGCAGGACAGGTACAGCACGGGGTTAGATACAGAGTAAAGCTCCCTCTACACTGTCCCCATCAAACACTCCCAGTACATGTACAGCACGGGGTTAGATACAGAGTAAAGCTCCCTCTACGCTGTCCCCATCAAACACTCCCAGGACAGGTACAGCACGGGGTTAGATACAGAGTAAAGCTCCCTCTACACTGTCCCCATCAAACACTCCCAGGACAGGTACAGCACGGGGTTAGATACAGAGTAAAGCTCCCTCTACACTGCCCCCATCAAACACTCCCAGGACAGTTACAGCACGGGGTTAGATACAGAGTAAAGCTCCATCTACACTGTCCCCATCAAACACTCCCAGGACAGTTACAGCACGGGGTTAGATACAGAGCAAAGCTCCATCTACACTGTCCCCATCAAACACTCTCAGGACAGGTACAGCACGGGGTTAGATACAGAGTAAAGCTCCCTCTACACTGTCCCCATCAAACACTCCCAGGACAGGTACATCACGGGGTTTGATACAGAGTAAAGCTCCCTCTACACTGTCCTCATCAAACACTCCCAGGACAGGTACATCACGGGGTTAGATACAGAGTAAAGCTCCCTCTACACTGTCCCCATCAAACACTCTCAGGACAGGTACATCACGGGGTTAGATACAGAGTAAAGCTCCCTCTACACTGTCCCCATCAAACACTCCCAGGACAGGTACATCACAAAGTTAGATACAGAGTAAAGCTCCCTCTACACTGTCCCCATCAAACACTCCCAGGACAGGTACAGCACGGGGTTAGATACAGAGTAAAGCTCCCTCTACACTGTCCCCATCAAACACTCCCAGGACAGGTCCAGCACGGGGTTAGATACAGAGTAAAGCTCCCTCTACACTGTCCCCATCAAACACTCCCAGGACAGGTACAGCACGTAGTTAGATACAGAGTAAAGCTCCCTCTACACTGTCCCCATCAAATACTCCCAGGACAGGTACAGCACGGGGTTAGATACAGAGTAAAGCTCCCTCTACACTGTCCTCATCAAACACTCCCAGGACAGGTACAGCACGGGGTTAGATACAGAGAAAAGCTCCCTCTACACTCTCCCCATCAAACACTCCCAGGACAGGTACAGCACGGGGTTAGATACAGAGTAAAGCTCCCTCTACACTGTCCCCATCAAACACTCCCAGGACAGGTACAGCACGGGGTTAGATACAGAGTAAAGCTCCCTCTACACTGTCCCCATCAAACACTCCCGGGACAGGTACAGCACGGGGTTAGACACAGAGTAAAGCTCCCTCTACACTGTCCCCATCAAACACTCCCAGGACAGGTACAGCATGGGGTTAGATACAGAGTAAAGCTCCCTCTACACTGTCCCCATCAAACTCTCCCAGGACAGGGACAGCACGGGGTTAGATACAGAGTAAAGCTCCCTCTACACTGTCCCCATCAAACACTCCCAGGACAGGTACAGCACGGGGTTAGATACAGTGTAAAGCTCCATCTACACTGTCCCCATCAAACACCCCCAGGACAGGTACAGCACGGGGTTAGATACAGAGTAAAGCTCCCTCTACACTGTCCCCATCAAACACTCCCAGGACAGGTACAGCACGGGGTTAGATACAGAGTAAAGCTCCCTCTACACTGTCCCCATCAAACACTCCCAGGACAGGTACAGCACAGGGTTAGATACAGAGTAAAGCTCCCTGTACACTGTCCCCATCAAACCCTCCCAGGACAGGTACAGCACGGGGTTAGATACAGAGTAAAGCTCCCTCTACACTGTCCCCATCAAACACTCCCAGGACAGGTACAGCACGGGGTTAGATACAGAGTAAAGCTCCCTCTACACTGTCCCCATCAAACACTCCCAGGACAGGTACAGCACGGGGTGAGATACAGAGTAAAGCTCCCTCTACACTGTCCCCATCAAACACTCCCAGGACAGGTACAGCACGGGGTTAGATACAGAGTAAAGCTCCCTCTA
>NW_027308593.1:0-27500 GCF_047496885.1 Scyliorhinus torazame | reverse complement strand
GTCCTGTGACTCATGTCCATATGTTTTGGGCGTGACCAAGGCTGAGGGGTTTCCGGCAGGGGTTCGCTGATGTCATGGGCGGGATTCTCCGAACCCCGCCCCCCCCCCCCCCCCCCCCGTGCATGCGCGGACTCCCGCCGGCTGGCGTGGCGCCAAAGGCCTCCCACGCCAGCCGGACGGGCGCCAATCACTCCGGTGCGGGCCTAGCCCCCTAAAGGGGCGGCCCGACACCGGAGTGTTTCGCGCCACTCTGTCCCGCCGGGTAGGGGAGGATCCCGCCTCATCTCAGGGGTTTTAACAACTGAGGCTGTTGCCGGGTCCTGAGGTAGTGATCACTGAGCTGCCGGAAGACCCGAGAGCCTGGGGGGGGGGGGGGGGGGCAGAGAGGCCGACGTCCTGGCCTTTGCCTCCCTGGTGGCCCGGAGACTCAAAGCACTTGAAGTCGTGGGGGGGGGGGGGGTTAGCGACGTGGCGGGGTTTCCCAGTGGGGGGGGCGGTGGGGGTTAGCGACATGGTGGGGTTTCCCAGTGGGGGGGTGGGGGTTAGCAACATGGCGGGGTTTCCCAGTGGGGGGGTGGGTTAGCGACATGGCGGGGTTTCCCAGTGGGGGGGGGTTAGCGACATGGCGGGGTTTCCCAGTGGGGGGGGGTTAGCGACATGGCGGGGTTTCCCAGTGGGGGGGGGTGGGTTAGCGACATGGCGGGGTTTCCCAGTGGGTGTGGGGTGGGTTAGCGACATGGCGGGGTTTCCCAGTGGGGTGTGGGGTGGGTTAGCGACATGGCGGGGTTTCCCAGTGGGGTGTGGGGTGGGTTAGCGACATGGCGGGGTTTCCCAGTGGGGGGGGTGGGTTAGCGACATGGCGGGGTTTCCCAGTGGGGTGTGGGGTGGGTTAGCAACATGGCGGGGTTTCCCAGTGGGGGGGTGGGTTAGCGACATGGCGGGGTTCCCAGTGGGGGGGTGGGGGTTCGCGACGTGGCGGGGTTTCCCAGTGGGGGGGTGTGTGTTAGCGACATGGCGGGGTTTCCCAGTGGGGTGTGGGGTGGGTTAGCGACATGGCGGGGTTTCCCAGTGGGGGGGGTGGGGGTTAGCGACATGGCGGGGTTTCCCAGTGGGGGGGGGGTGGGTTAGCGACATGGCGGGGTTTCCCAGTGGGGGGGGGGTGGGGGTTAGCAACATGGCGGGGTTTCCAGTGGGGGGGGTGGGGGTTAGCGACATGGCGGGGTTTCCCAGTGGGGGGGTAGGGGTTAGCGACATGGCGGGGTTCCCAGTGGGGGGGGTGGGTTGGCGACATGGCGGAGTTTCACAGTGGGGGGGGTGGGGGTTAGCGACATGGCGGGGTTTCCCAGTGGGGGGGGGTGGGTTAGCGACATGGCGGGGTTTCCAGTGGGGGGGGGTGGGGGTTAGCAACATGGCGGGGTTTCCCAGTGGGGGGTGGGGGTTAGCGACATGGCGGGGTTTCCCAGTGGGGGGGGGGTTAGCGACATGGCGGGGTTTCCCAGTGGGGGTGGGGGTTAGCGACGTGGCGGGGTTTCCCAGTGGGGGGGGTGGGGGGTTAGCGACATGGCGGGGTTTCCAGTGAGGGGGGGTTAGCGACATGCGGGGTTTCCCAGTGGGGGGGGTGGGTTAGCGACATGGCGGGGTTTCCCAGTGGGGGGGGGGGTTAGCGACATGGCGGGGTTTCCCAGTGGGGGGGGTGGGTTAGCGACATGGCGGGGTTTCCCAGTGGGGGGGGTGGGTTAGCGACATGGCGGGATTTCCCAGTGGGGGGGGGGGGTAGCGACATGGCGGGGTTTCCCAGTGGGGGGGGTGGGTTAGCGACATGGCGGGGTTTCCAGTGGGGGGGTTAGCGACATGGCGGGGTTTCCAGTGGGGGGGGTGTGGGGTTAGTGACATGGCGGGGTTTCCCAGTGGGGGGGTTAGCGACATGGCGGGGTTTCCCAGTGGGGGGGTGGGTTAGCGACATGGCGGGGTTTCCCAGTGGGGGGGGTGGGTTAGCGACATGGCGGGTTTTCCCAGTGGGGGGGGGGTTAGCGACATGGCGGGTTTTCCCAGTGGGGGGGGGGTGGGTTAGCGACATGGCGGGGTTTCTCAGTGGGGGGGTGCGTTAGCGACATGGCGGGGTTTCCCAGTGGGGGGTGGGGTTAGCGACATTGCGGGGTTTCCCAGTGGGGGGGGGGTTAGCGACATGGCGGGGTTTCACAGTGGGGGGGTGGGGTGGGTTAGCGACATGGCGGGGCTTCCCAGTGGGATAGGGTGTGGGTTAGCGACATGGCGGGGTTTCCCAGTGGGGGTGTGGGTTAGCGACATGGCGGGGTTCCCATTGGGGGGGGTGGGTTAGCGACATGGCGGAGTTCCCAGTGGGGGGTGTGGGTTAGCGACATGGCGGGGTTCCCATTGGGGGGGGGGTTAGCGACATGGCGGGGTTTCCCAGTGGGGGGGGAGTGGGGGTTAGCGACATGGCGGGGTTTCCCAGTGGGGGGGTAGGGGTTAGCGACATGGCGGGGTTTCCCAGTGGGGGGGGGAGGCGGTTAGTGACATGGCGGGGTTTCCCAGTGGGGGGGTGGGGGTTAGCGACATGGCGGGGTTTCCCAGTGGGGGGGGTGGGGTGGGTTAGCGACATGGCGGGGTTTCCCAGTGGGGGGGGTGGGGGGTTAGCGACATGGCGGGGTTTCCCAGTGGGGGGGTGGGGGTTAGCGACATGGCGGGGTTTCCCAGTGAGGGGGGGTGGGTTAGCGACATGGCGGGGTTTCCCAGTGAGGGGGGGTGGGTTAGCGACATGGCGGGGTTTCCCAGTGGGGGGGGGTGGGGGTTAGCGACATGGCGGGGTTTCCCAGTGGGGGGTGGGGTGGGTTAGCGACATGGCGGGGTTTCCCAGTGGGGGGGGGGTTAGCGACATGGCGGGGTTTCCCAGTGGGGGGGTGTGTTAGCGACATGGCGGGGTTTCCCAGTGGGGGGTGGGGTTAGCGACATGGCGGGGTTTCCCAGTGGGGGGTGGGGGTTAGCGACATGGCGGGGTTCCCAGTGGGTGGGGGGTTAGCGACATGGCGGGGTTTCCAGTGGGGGGGTTAGCGACATGGCGGGGTTTCCCAGTGGGGGGTGTGTTAGCGACATGGCGGGGTTCCCAGTGGGGGGGTTAGCGACATGGCGGGGTTTCCCAGTGGGGGGGGGTGGGGGGTTAGCGACATGGCGGGGTTTCCCAGTGGGGGGGTGGGGTTAGCGACATGGCGGGGTTTCACAGTGGGGGGGGGGGTTAGCGACATGGCGGGGTTTCCCAGTGGGGGGGTGGGTTAGCGACATGGCGGGGTTTCCCAGTGGGCGGTGTGGGTTAGCGACATGGCGGGGTTTCCCAGTGGGGGGGTGGGGGTTAGCAACATGGCGGGGTTCCCAGTGGGGGGGGGGTTAGCGACATGGCGGGGTTTCCCAGTGGGGGGGGTGGGGGTTAGCGACATGGCGGGGTTTCCCAGTGGGGGGGGGGGTGGGTTAGCGACATGGCGGGGTTTCCCAGTGGGGGGGGGGGTGGGTTAGCGACATGGCGGGGTTTCCAGTGGGGGGGTGGGTTAGCGACATGGCGGGGTTTCCCAGTGGGGGGGTGGGGGTTAGCGACATGGCGGGGTTTCCCAGTGGGGGGGGAGGCGGTTAGTGACATGGCGGGGTTTCCCAGTGGGGGGGTGGGGGGTTAGCGACATGGCGGGGTGTTCCCAGTGGGGGGGGTGGGGTGGGTTAGCGACATGGCGGGGTTTCCCAGTGGGGGGGGTGGGGGGTTAGCGACATGGCGGGGTTTCCCAGTGGGGGGGTGGGGGTTAGCGACATGGCGGGGTTTCCCAGTGAGGGGGGGTGGGTTAGCGACATGGCGGGGTTTCCCAGTGAGGGGGGGTGGGTTAGCGACATGGCGGGGTTTCCCAGTGGGGGGGTGGGGTTAGCGACATGGCGGGGTTTCCCAGTGGGGGGTGGGGTGGGTTAGCGACATGGCGGGGTTTCCCAGTGGGGGGGGGGTTAGCGACATGGCGGGGTTTCCCAGTGGGGGGTGTGTTAGCGACATGGCGGGGTTTCCCAGTGGGGGGTGGGGTTAGCGACATGGCGGGTTTCCCAGTGGGGGGGGTGGGGGTTAGCGACATGGCGGGGTTTCCCAGTGGGTGGGGGGTTAGCGACATGGCGGGGTTTCCCAGTGGGGGGGGTTAGCGACATGGCGGGGTTTCCCAGTGGGGGGGTGTGTTAGCGACATGGCGGGGTTTCCAGTGGGGGGGGTTAGCGACATGGCGGGGTTTCCCAGTGGGGGGGGGTGGGGGTTAGCGACATGGCGGGGTTTCCCAGTGGGGGGGTGGGGTTAGCGACATGGCGGGGTTTCACAGTGGGGGGGGGGGGTTAGCGACATGGCGGGGTTTCCCAGTGGGGGGGGTGGGTTAGCGACATGGCGGGGTTTCCCAGTGGGCGGTGTGGGTTAGCGACATGGCGGGGTTTCCCAGTGGGGGGGTGGGGGTTAGCAACATGGCGGGGTTCCCAGTGGGGGGGGGGGTTAGCGACATGGCGGGTTTCCCAGTGGGGGGGGTGGGGGTTAGCGACATGGCGGGGTTTCCCAGTGGGGGGGGGGGGTGGGTTAGCGACATGGCGGGGTTTCCCAGTGGGGGGGGGGGTGGGTTAGCGACATGGCGGGGTTTCCCAGTGGGGGGGGTGGGTTAGCGACATGGCGGGGTTTCCCAGTGGGGGGGTGGGGTTAGCGACATGGCGGGGTTTCCCAGACTCGAGAAAATTAAATTCGCCTTGAGGGGGGTCAGTACAGGGGGTTGGCTCGGAGGTGGAGCCGTCCATCGACTTCTTCGAGAAGAATTAAGCTGTCAGCCGGGGGGTGAGGGGGGCAAGGGGGGGGCATGGGGGGAAACGAGTAAGGGCGGGAGATCCAAGTGGCTGGGGAAGGTGACATTGTCTGTGCCAGCTATTTTTCTGGGGTTCGTTACTGGCGGGGGGGGGGGGGGGGGGGGCGGGGGGGGGGGGGGGTTGTTGGTTATACTGTTTTGTTCTTGATGTCTAAAGTTGTTAAAATTATAAATGCCTCAATAAAATATTTACTACAAGAGAACTATCTGCTCCAGCTCTCAAAATGAGCCATTCTCTGAGCCTGGTGGTTAGCACAATTGCTTCCACAGCCCCAGGGTCCCGGGTTCGATTCCCGGCTTGGGTCACTGTCTGTGCGGAGTCTGCACGTTCTCCCCGTGTGTGCGTGGGTTTCCTCCGGGTGCTCCGGTTTCCTCCCACAGTCCAAGGACGTGCAGGTTAGGCGGATTGGCCGTGATAAATTGCCCCTTAGTGTCCAAAATTGCCCTTAGTGTTGGTTGAGTGGGGTGACAGGGTGTGGATCTTGGGGAGCGTAGTCGTGTTGGGAGCTCTGCTACACAGACGAACCAACACAGTTGCGGATGGTACAACTCAGTTTTATTACTAACAATAACAACATCTGTAAACTGGTTACTGTGGTTCGTTCATTACCCTCTAACCTGTGGACCCAGCCCTAACACTATCTTGGAGTAGCACTCAGCACATGGTGAATGTCTGAGTGGCGCGCTGTGAGCTCTGTGCCCTGAGCTGTCTCCTGCTGGAATCAATGGGAAGTGTCGTGTTCCCTGTTTTATAGCGTGTCTGCTCTTGCCTGTGATTGGCTGTGATGTTGTGTGTGTGTTGATTGGTCCGTTGATCTGACCATCAGTGTGTATGTATGTTTGCACCATGATGTTTATCTGAAAATCATGACAGCGTGCTCTTTCCAAGGGCCGGTGCAGACTCGATGGGCCGAATGGCCTCCTTCTGCACTGTAAATTCTATGAAATCTATGAAACCTTCTCTGCATAACGCTGCACATTTTCCCATTTCAAATAACGGTCCAATTCGCTTTTGAAAGTGTGACGAAGATGTTGGGCAGGATTCTCGTGGTCGTCGATCGGCCGGAGAATCCCCAAATCGGGGGGGGGGGGGGGGGACGGCGCCGCTATCGCAATGCCGCGCGCACTCCAAAGCGGCGTATTCTCGAGGACGCCGTGCGCCACACCGACGGCCTCAGGACATTGCCTGAGTCCCCCCCCCCCCCATGCTCCGCACCCGACTGCCCGAGCTCCCGACGGCGTGGGTCTCTCGTGGTCTCACCCCGTCGGGAGCTCGGCCTGGCTGCCGCGGACCCAGTCCAGCGCCGCCACGGCCGAGGGGGGAGCCGATACCCGGGCGGGCGGGGGGGGGGGGGACTTTTTCAGGGGCTGGGGGCACTGTTGGGGGGGGGGGGTGGTCCGGAACTCGCGAGCCGGCCAAAGGCGGAGGGGGGGGCACTATCTCGCAGGTCAGGTCTGCGCCATGTTCTGCTAGCCCCCCCCCCAGCTCCGCAGCGGATCGGTGGCCGTTTTGTGCCGAATCTTCGGGCGTAAAACATCACCGTTCCCAGGCCGGCGTGGGGGACATAGCCTCGCAATCGGAGAATCCAGCCCGTTTTGCTTTCATATCTTGGGGGTTTATTGTGCTATTGTGTGTGTTTGTGTGTGTGTGTGTGTATAAAACTACGTTAATAAGCCAGGGACTGGTTGTCTGCAAGGTTGAGGTGTGAAAGATGAAGCAAAGTGTGAAGCAAATTGGCCAAGTTGAATTTTCTGTCAGCAAGCAGATAATAGGTAGCAATTTGCATTGGGAGATAAGTAAGGAGTTTTGTAGCTGTGACATTTCAAAGGGGGGTAAAAAGGGTATACAACTTACATTTCCTACGTAAGAAAGGCAATGTTATTAAAGTTTATTTGAGGCTGATCACGTGGAACGTGAGAGGCCTGAACGGACCGATAAAAAGGGCCCGAGTGCTCGCGCATTTGAAAGGACTAAGGGCAGACGTGGTTATGCTCCAAGAGACGCACCTGAATGTGGCGGACCAAGTTAGGCTAAGGAAAGGATGGGTGGGACAGGTGTTCCACTCAGGACTGGACGCAAAGAATAGAGGGGTGGCCATTTTGGTGGGGAAACGGGTAGCATTTGAAGCAAAGAACATCGTAGCAGATAGCGGAGGTCGATATGTAATGGTGAGTGGCAGGCTGGAGGGAATGGAGGTCGTGTTGGTTATAATGTGTCTGCCCCAAACTGGGACGATGCGGGATTTATGAGACGGATGCTGGGGCGTATACCGGACCTGGAGGTAGGAAACTTGATTTTAGGAGGGGACTTTAATACGGTGCTGGACCCGGGGCTAGATAGATCCAGCTCAAGGACCGGAAGAAGGCCGGCAGCGGCCAAGGTACTTAAGGGGTTTATGGACCAAATGGGGGGAGTGGATCCATGGCGATTTCTTAGACCTAGGGCTAGGGAGTTTTCCTTCTTCTCCCATGTCCATAAAGTGTACTCCCGGATAGATTTTTTTGTTTTGGGAAGGTCGTTGATCTCTAGGGTGGAAGAAGCTGAATACTCAGCCATAACGGTTTCAGACCATGCCCCACATTGGGTGGACCTGGAATTAGGAGAGGAAAGGGAGCAGAGAACTCTCTGGCGATTAGATGTGGGACTGATGGCGGATGAGGGAGTGTGTGCAAGAGTGCGGGGGTGTATTGAGAGATACCTGGAGGTCAATGACGACGGCGAGGTCCCTGTGGGAGTGGTATGGGAAGCACTAAAAGCGGTGGTCAGAGGAGAGCTGATCTCCATTGGGGCCCACAAAAGGAAAACAGAGGCCAAGGAAAGGGAAAGATTACTGGGGGAAATTTTAAGGGTGGACAGGGAATTTGCAGAGACCCCGGAGGAGGGATTGTACAGGGAGAGGAGACGACTCCAGACGGAATTTGACCTTCTGACCACCAGAAAGGCGGAGGTACTGTGGAGGAAGGCACAGGGGAGGAGGTATGAATATGGGGAAAAGGCGAGTCGCCTGTTGGCTCATCAATTGCGAAAGAGGGCAGCAGCGAGGGAGATAGGAGGAATTAGAGACGAAAGGGGAGACACGGTGCGAAGGGCAGCAAAGATAAATGAGGTGTTCAAGACCTTCTATGAGGAACTGTATAGGTCTCAACCCCCAGAGGGAGAGGAGGGGATGCGGCAGTTCCTGGACCAATTGAGGTTCCCGAAAGTGGAGGAGCGGGGGGGTGGTAGGCCTGGGGGCACCGATTGGGGTGGACGAGGTTATTAAGGGACTGGGAAGCATGCAAGCAGGGAAGGCCCCAGGACCAGACGGGTTCCCGGTGGAGTATTACAGAAAATATGTGGACTTGTTGGCCCCGTTGATGGTGAGGACGTTCAATGAGGCCAGGAAAGGGGGGACTCTACCCCCGACGATGTCGGAGGCGACGATATCGTTAATTTTGAAGAGGGATAAAGATCCGTTGCAGTGCGGGTCCTATAGACCCATTTCATTATTGAACGTGGACGCCAAATTGTTGGCAAAGGTACTGGCATCGAGGATAGAGGACTGTGTCCCGGGGGTGGTGCACGAAGACCAGACAAGGTTCGTAAAAGGGAGACAACTGAATGTTAACGTGCGACGACTATTAGGGATGATAATGATGCCCCAGTAGAGGGGGAGGCAGAGATAGTGGCAGCAATGGACGCAGAGAAGGCATTTGATAGGGTGGAGTGGGAGTATTTATGGGAAGTGTTAAGGAGGTTTGGGTTTGGGAACGGGTTTATTAGCTGGGTTAGACTTCTTTATGGGGCTCCAACGGCAAGCGTAGTTACAGGTCGACATAGATCGGGGTATTTCCGACTATATAGGGGAACAAGACAGGGATGCCCGCTGTCTCCATTGTTGTTCGCGTTGGCAATTGAACCTCTGGCCATGGCGTTGAGAGACTCCAGGAAATGGAGAGGGGTGATTAGAGGGGGAGAAGAACACCGAGTCTCGTTATACGCGGATGACCTATTGTTATACGTGTCGGACCCAGCGGGGGGGATGATAGAGGTTATGCGAATTTTGAGGGGGTTCGGGCATTTCTCGGGGTATAGGCTAAACATGGGGAAGAGTGAATTATTTGTGATACATCCAGGGGACCAGAGTAGAGAGATAGAAGGCTTACCGCTAAGGAAAGTGGAAAGAAACTTCCGATACCTGGGGATTCAGATCGCTAGGAGCTGGGGAACCTTGCACAGACTTAATCTGACACGGTTGGTAGAACAAATGGAGGAGGACTTCAAGAGGTGGGACATGCAGCCTCTATCGCTGGCGGCAGGGTGCAAGCAATTAAGATGATGGTCCTCCCGAGGTTCTTATTTGGATTTCAATGTCTCCCTATACTAATCACTAAGACCTTTTTTAATAAAATAGACAGGAGCATCACGAGCTTCGTGTGGGCAGGGAAAGTTCCGAGAGTAAGGAGGGGGTTCCTTCAGCGTAGTACGGACAGAGGAGGATTGGCACTACCGAACTTGGGCGATTACTATTGGGCCGCCAATGTGGCAATGATACGTAAATGGATGATGGAGGGTGAGGGAGCGGCGTGGAAAAGACTGGAGAGAAAGTCCTGTAAAGGGACGGGTTTAGAGGCGCTGGTGACGGCGCCGCTACCGATCTCACCTAAAAAGTTTACCACAAACCCGGTGGTGGCGGCAACATTGAATATCTGGGGACAGTGGAGGTGACAGAGAGGGGTGCGGGGAGCCCTGGTGGGGTCCCCAATCAGGAACAATCATAGGTTCGCCCCAGGAAGAATGGATGGAGGATTTCAGAGCTGGTACCAGTTGGGAATTAGGAGGGTGGGAGATTTATTTATAGATGGGACTTTTGCGAGCTTGGGAGCATTGGAGGAAAAGTATAAGTTGCCCCGGGGAAATTTCTTGAGATATATGCAGGTGAGGGCGTTTACTAGACAACAGGTGAGGGAATTTCCATTGCTCCCGACACAGGGGATACAGGACAGGGTGCTTTCAGGGGTGTGGGTCGGAGAGGGCAAGGTGTCAGAGATTTACCGAGAGATGAGGGAAGAGGGGGAGGAGTCGGTGGGCGAACTAAAAGGAAAGTGGGAAGAAGAACTAGGGGAGGAGATAGAGGAGGGTATGTGGGCTGATGCCCTAAGCAGGGTAAATTCCTCTTCCTCTTGCGCCAGGCTTAGCCTGATTCAATTTAAGGTGCTACATAGAGCACACATAACGGGAGCAAGATTGAGCAGGTTCTTTGGAGTGGAGGACAAATGTGGGAGGTGTGGCGGGAGCCCGGCAAACCACGCACATATGTTTTGGGCGTGCCCGGCACTGGAAGGGTATTGGAAGGGAGTGACGGGAGTGATTTCGCGGGTGGTGAAGGCCCGGGTCAAACCAGGCTGGGGGCTAGCTCTATTTGGAGTTGCGGAAGAGCCGGGAGTGCAGGAGGCGAAAGAGGCCGATGTCGTGGCCTTTGCGTCCCTAGTAGCCCGGCGCAGGATCCTACTCATGTGGAAGGAGGCGAAACCCCCCGGACTGGAGGCCTGGGTAAATGATATGGCGGGGTTCATTAAACTGGAGCAGATAAAGTTTGCCCTGAGAGGATCGGCTCAAGGGTTCACCAGGCGGTGGCAGCCATTTCCCGACTATCTAGGGGAACGTTAGAGGGAAGACAGATGACCAGCAGCAGCAACCCAGGGGGAGGGGGGGGAGGGGGGGGAGGGGGGGGGGGAGGGAGGGGGGAGGGGGGGAGGGGGGGGGGGGTTTAGTTTAGTTTAGGTCAAAGATAAAGGGGTTTTGTTACTTGTGTATTGTTAAAAATTTCTGTATTGTTATTGTTGCGTTTGCTTTGTAAGAGGGGAAAAATTGTTGTTTGGGAAAAAAATTTCAATAAAACATATTTTTAAAAAAAATTAAAGTTTATTTGATTTATTTATAAACTGTGAGGAAAGGTGAGGATTGACAATTATTGGTGTTAAAACAAACTTTATTCATTAACACAAGATTAACCCCATTAACATCAAAGGGAAAATTAGCTTTTCAATGAATATGTAAACACTTCTTTTAAATAAAGAAATACCTATCGAACTGACTTTCCCGTCTACTTCTAAACTTTCAATTAAGCAAAATCCACACACACAGGTCAAATGCCCCTTCTTAATAGAGTAAACTCAGTGGCTTACAAATTTGTACACAACGTCCTTGGGAGAGAAGCGTTTGGGAGTCAGTCCGTGAAATGCTCCTCCTTGGCTCAGAAACCAGAGCCGAACTCTCAAAATGAGACTAAAAACAACAGACACGGGGGCAGGGCTGAAAAAGAAACTAAAAAGAAAAGACACAGGGGCAGGGCTGAAAACGAAACTAAAAACGGCAGGCACAGGGGCAGGGTTGCAAAAGAAACTAAAAACAAAAGACACAGGGACAGGGCTGAAAACGAAACTAAAAACAGCAGGCACAGGGGCAGGGCTGAAAAGAAACTAAAAAGAAAAGACACAGGGGCAGGGCTGAAAACGAAACTAAAAACAGCAGACACGGACCACTGCCCCCCCCCCCCCCACCCTTCCCCCCCCCGTGGCATCACAGCCTGTCTAATTGTTAACCCCATAATCACAGCTTTAGCAGACATATCACCTGGACCCCATTTGGAGTATTGTGAGCAATTCTGGCCCCGTATCTAAGGAAGGATGTGATGGCCTTGGAGGTTCACAAGAATGATCCCTGGAATGAAGAGCTTGTCGTGTGAGGAACGGTTGAGGACTCTGGGTCTGTACTCGCTGGAGTTTAGAAGGATGAGGGGGGGGATCTTATTGAAACTTACAGGATACTGCGAGGCCTGAATAGAGTGGACGTGGAGAGGATGTTTCCACTTGTAGGAAAAACTAGAACCAGAGGACCCAATCTCAGACTAAAGGGACGATCCTTTAAAACCGAGATGGGGAGGAATTTCTTCAGACAGAGGGTGGTGAATCTGTGGAACTCTTTGCCGCAGAAGGCTGTGGAGGCCAAATCACTGAGTGTCTTTAAGACAGAGATAGATAGGTTCTTGATTAATAAGGGGATCAGGGGATATGGGGAGAAGGCAGGAGAATGGGGATGAGAAAATATCAGCCGTGATTGAATGACGGAGCAGACTCGATGGGCCGAGTGGCCTAATTCTGCTCCTTTGTCTTATAGACACCTTAACCTAAGTTATTTTAATATGACTGCAACAGACACATAATACAATGTATATAAAAATTAGCGGCAATCATCACTTCATAAGTTCCGCATCAAGGTTTTGCTTTTAGGCTTCCATTGTCTTAAAATTCATCACGCAAAGGGCAGCACGGTGGGCGCAGTGGTTAGCACAGCTGCCTCACGGCGCCAAGAACCCGGGTTCGATCCCGGCTCTGGGTCACTGTCCGTGTGGAGTTTGCACGTTCGCCCCGTGTTTGCGTGGGTTTCACCCCCACAACCCAAAGATGTGCGGGTTAGGTGGATTGGCCACACTAAATTGTCCCTAAATTGGAAAAATTGGGCGCTTTAAATTTATTTTTATAAAGCCATCACACAAACTCCAAGGTCCAGCCACCAATTTCCAATTATTTCAAATATTGTCTCCCAAACTGTAGTAATTTCTCACAAACCGTAACAATATCTTTGTGGCCTCTCACGATCCCATGCCTTTTCAACTCTCTGTTGACTTTACTGAAGAATAATCTGTTCTGGTTCACAATTTCCTCTGTTCCGTTAACTCCAGACTTCTTGAAAACCACTCTTCAACCCCCTAGTTTCCTTGACTGGCTGGACTTTAAATTTCCGCCTTCAGTTTTCTTAACCATTGCTCCATCGTATGGCTTTTCATCTGGCAAGGCCGAGAGAAATGGTCCCTCTTCAGCCGGGAGCTGCCGCCTTTCTCGCTACCTATCACCAGCTGCAATTAGCTCAACTAAAACTTAAAGGCCTCTCCATCTGACAAGGCCCCGGTTCCTGAGCAATCACTGCTGGTTTATTTATTCTTCCCGCCGTAGCCCTCTCTAAGCACAATAGAATCACAGTTGGAATTGAAACCAACCCCCACACATGCAAATACCTTTGTCCAGCCGGAATCTAACTATAGGTTTTCACCTTCCAGGCACAGAAACATTGAATTAAACCCACTTAAAACTGTACCTTATTTCTCATGTCTACCAATACAAATAAAAATCCCTTAAAACTACCTTTGTTTTCCTGCCATGGGAATGTCGCTTTCAGAAATGTTTGGCTGCTCATATTACTGCAGTGATGTCAGAGTGTGGGTGGAGCTGGGCTGTCTGTCAACTTTTTACTTTCGTTTTTGAGCAGGCTGCAGGGTGTGTTTTAGTTTGGTTTTCAGTGTTGGAGCTGAAGCCAGACAGAGCAGGTGTACTGCTGATCTCTCTGCCATGAAAAGACTATCTCTCGATCATTTGGTGAATTCAGAATTATAAATGTTCTCAGTAGTGAATGTAAACCTGAAGTGCTTCTGTTAAAAGGTGTTTCTTTTGTCTTCTGGATGTTGCTTGGGAGGTTATTGAGAATTACTTAGTGTTGTATTCTTTGGGGGTTGTATTTGAATTGATGGTCGCTAAGATGTTCACCGTATGTTTTAAAAAGGTTAACTCGAGTTCATGGAATAAACATTGTTTTGTTTAAAAAAATACTTGTCCATTTCTGCTGTCCCACACCTGTAGAGTGGGCCGTGCGCTCCCCAGACCACAATCTAGTCAAAGTTGTGGGTCAGGTGAACTCCATGATACCCTTTGGGGTTCTCTAAACCCTGGCCCACAACATTCCAAACACTATTTTATATTTGATGTTCATGAGCCCTGGAACCATTCTCGTGAATCTTTCCTGCATTCGTTCCAATGCCTTCTCATCTTTCAGAAAAGGCCCATAAACCGTGCGCAATATTCCAGGTGAGGATGAAGGAAACGAGTGCCGTATACAGGTTCAACATAACCTCCTTGCCTCTATTAATTAAACCCAGGATACTGTAAGCTTTATTAAAAGCTCTCTCGACCTGTCCTGCGACCGTACACGGAAAATAGGAGCAGGAGTCGGCCATTCGGCCCTTCCAGCCTGTTCCGCCAGTCATTATGATCATGGCCGATCATCCAACTGAGTAACCGGTTCGCGCCTTCTCCCCATATCCCTCAGCCCCGTCGGTGAAAATATTCACGAATAGACCTCTGAGGGAGTAAAAAAGCAATTTATTAATTTTCAGAGCTCTGGGAGAAAAGGCCTTTGACCCCCCCACGGTTTTTTCTCGCCTGAACTGGGGTCGCACTGGGTTAATATACAGCAGGGAAGCGGAATTAGTTTGCATTCGCAGTTACACAGACCCAATCAATTCTGTTCGCGTCACAATTCATAACATGCATCTTCAATGCCATAAATGGCTACAAGTTAGCTCCTATAGCCTCTAATTGGCAGTTTGCCTTACCCGATCAATTCATTACATAGATAACGGTTACATAAAGTCATGGGGTCAATAGTCCAGCCACGTTGAACATGTCCCTCCTCATTCCTTGCCAGTTCCTTAATTTGGGGCCCCCTTTGTCAGTTACAAGTAGCTAAGAATACAGACATTGGGCAAAGGTTGCCAACGGCTCATTGTCTCTCCGGGTGCATCTGGTTGTGGATCGCTTGCCTGGCACAAAGCTTTACTACTTCAGCAGCAGACACTGATAATAACTTAGGGTCAAGAACATTGACAAGAGTCCATTTTGTGTCAGGCGGCATCCATTTTGTATCTTCTGTAGTCCGTTCGGAATTCTACCTCTTCAGCCCCAAGTGCTATACCTAACACCTTCTTGCAAAAGATGCGATGCTTTGGCCTCAACTGTTTTCTGTGGTAGTGAATTCCACAGACTCGCCGCTCTCTGGGTGAAGAGATTTCCCCTCATCTCTGTGCTAAATGATCTATCCCGTATCCTCAGACTGTGACCCCTGTTTCTGGACACCCCCCACCATCGGGAACATCCTTCCTGCATCCACCCTGTCCAGTCCTGTTAGAACCTTATAGGTTTCTATGAGATCACCCCCCCCTCATTCTTGTAAACTCCAGCGAATACAATCCTTTAAAAAAAAATTTAGAGTACCTCATTAATATTTTCCAATGAAGGGGCAATTTAGCGAGGCCAATCCACCTACCCTGCACATCTTTGGGTTGTGCGGGCGAAACCCACGCAGACACGGGGAGAATGTGCAAACCCCACACGGACAGTGACCCAGAGCCGGGATCGAACCTGGGACCTTGGTGCCGTGAGGCAGCGGTGCTAACCACTGCGCCAACGTGCTGCCTTCGAATACAATCCTTCTTAAAAAAAATATTTTTATTAAGGTATTTGAAAGGTTTTATGAAAAGAACATTACAATGCCATCAACGTGGTATAATAAACATCCCCCCCCCCCATCCCAATCTTCACACATCTCAACCATACAACAACAATCCCCCCCGCCCCCCGCCCCTTGGAATACAGCATCCGCTGACATTTTAATGTTCCCCGAGAAAGTCGACGAAGGGCTCCACCTCCGGGTGAACCCGACCATCGACCCTCTTCAGGCGAACGTTATCTTCTCGAGGCTGGGAAACCCAGCCATGTCGCTCACCCAGGTCTCTGCACTCGGGGGGGGGGGGGGGCTTCGAGTCCCTCCACATTAACCAGATCCGTCTCCGGGCTACCAGGGAGGCAAAGGCCAGGACGTCGGCCTCTTTCGCCCCCTGAACCCCCGGCTCTTCCGACACTCCAAAGATCGCCACCTCCGGGCTCCCCCCACCCGTGTTTTGAGCACCGTGGACATTGCCTTAGCGAAACCCTGCCAGAACCCTCTAAGCTTCGGGCAAGCCCAAAACACGGGGACATGATTTGCTGGGCTTCCCGCGCAGCTCGCACACCTGTCCTCTACCCCGAAAAACCTGCTCATCCTCGCCGCTGTCAGGTGTGCCCGGTGGACTACCTTACATTGTATCAGGCTAAGCCTGGCACACGATGAGGAGGTATTAACCCTGCTTAGGGCATCCGCCCATAGACCCGCCTCTATCTCTCCACCTAGCTCGTCCTCCCACTTGCCCTTAAGCTCCTCCACCGGAGTTTCCTCCGCCTCCGAAAACTCCTGGTAAATATCTGATACCTTCCCCTCTCCCACCCAGGTACCGGAGACGACTCTATCCTGTATCCCCCGTGGTGGCAGCAACGGAAAGGCCGGCACCTGTTTTCTCAGGAAGTCTCGTACCTGCAAATACCTAAAACCTGCTGGCAATTCAAATTTATCCTCCAAGGCTTTCAAGCTGGGGAAGCTCCCGTCTATAAATAGATCCCCCATCCTTCCAATTCCTGCCGTTTGCCATCTCGGGAACCCACCATCTAGCCTACCCGATACAAACCGATGATTATTATAAATCGGGGTCCAAATCGATGCTCCCTCCACTCTCTGAAATCTCCTCCACTGCCCCCAGATTCTCAGAGCCGCCACCACCACCGGACCTGTGGAGTACCGGGCCGGCGAGATCGGCAGAGGTGCCATTATCAGTGCTCCCAAACTGGTGTCTTTACATGACGCCGCCTCCATCCGCTCCCACGCCGACCCCTCCCCCACTACCCACTTCCTGATCATGGCTATATCAGCCGCCCAGTAGTAGTTGCAGAGGTTCGGCAGCGCCAACCCACCCTCCCCCCGACTGCGCTCCAGCAACACGTTCTTCACTCGCGGGGTTTTACCCGCCCACACAAAGCCCGAAATAACCTTATTCCCCCGCTTGAAAAGGGCCTTAGGGATGAAGATGGGGAGGCACGGAAAGACAAACAGGAATCTGGGGAGGACCGTCATTTTCACCGTCTGTACCCTCCCCGCCAGTGATAGCGGGAGCATGTCCCATCTCTTAAAGTCCATTTGTTCTACCAGCCGGGATAGGTTTAACTTGTGCAGTGCCTCCCATTCCTGGGCCACCTGGATTCCCAGATATCGAAAGCTCTTCCCTACCATTCTAAGCGGCAGCTCTCCCAGTCTCTCCTCCTGTCCTCTTGCCTGGATCGCGAACATCTCGCTTTTCCCCCCCATGTTCAATTTATACCCCGAAAAATTGCCAAATTCCCCCAGGATTCGTATAACTTCCCCCATCCCCTCCAACGGGTCCGAAATGTACAACGGCAGGTCATCTGCATAGAGCGAGGCCCGGTGCTCCACCCCGCCCCCCCCAAACCAGCCCTTTCCAGTTCCTTGAGGCTCTTAACGCCATGGCCAATGGCTCTATGGCCAGAGCAAACAGTAACGGGGAGGGGGGGCACCCTTGCCTCGTCCCTCGGTGTAGTTTAAAGTACCCTGACCTCGCCGGTTCGTACGGACACTCGCTACTGGTGCCTGATAGAGCAACCGCACCCAGTCAATGAAGCCCTCACCCAACCCAAACCGTCCCAGCGCCTCCCACAGGTAATCCCACTCCACCCGATCAAAAGCCTTCTCCCCATCCATCGTTAGCACCACCTCCGCCTCCTCTCCTTCTGAGGGCATCATAATAACATTTCGAACATTGGCCTGGAGTTGCCTGCCCTTAACAAATCCCGTTTGGTCTTCCCCCATCACCCCTGGGACACAGTCCTCTATCCTTGTGGCCAGTATGTTTTTAAAACATTTTTTTAAAAAAAATGTTTATTCAAAGTTTTTCCAACAAAAACTTTCCACCAGTCAAACCCCTCCGTAACAGAACACAACATAAACGTATCAATCAAACATAACACAGAACTTATACAATGGGTTTCTCCCGCACATATTAACCCTCCCATATGCTTTCTTTTACAAGTACCCCAAGGAAAACCCCCTCCCCTGCCCGCCCAAATATCCCCCCCCCCCCGAAAGAGACACCCCTCCCCTCCCCTCCCCCCCCCCCCCTCCCTGGGTTGCTGCTGCTGCTGACCGATCTCATTCTAACGCTCCGCGAGATAGTCTAGGAACGGTTGCCACTGCCTGAGGAACCCCTGCGCAGACCCTCTCAGGGCAAACTTTATCCTCTCCAGCTTGATGAACCCGGCCATGTCATTTATCCAGGCTTCCACACTGGGGGGGCTTCGCATCTTTCCACACTAACAGGATCCTCCGCCGGGCTACCAGGGACGCAAAGGCCAGAATGCCGGCCTCTTTCGCCTCCTGCACTCCCGGCTCGTCCGCCAGCCCAAATAATGCCAGCCCCCAACTTGGCTTGACCTGGACTTTCACCACCTTGGACATAGTCCTCGCGAAACCCCTCCAGAACCCATCCAGTGCCGGGCACGACCAGAACATGTGGGCATGATTCGCCGGGCTTCCTGAGCACCTCCTACATCTGTCCTCCACCTCAAAGAACCTACTCAGCCTTGCCCCTTTCACATGCGCTCTGTGAATAACCTTAAACTGTATCAGGCTGAGCCTGGCACACGAGGAAGAGGAATTAACCCTACTCAGGGCATCAGCCCACAGACCCTCCTCAATCTCCTCCCCCAACTCCTCCTCCCACTTGCCCTTCAGCTCCTCTACAAAAGCCTCCTCCTCTTCTTTCATCTCCTGATATATCGCCGAAACCTTACCCTCTCCGACTCATACACCCGAAATCACCCTGTCCGGAATCCCCTGTGCTGGGAGCAACGGGAATCCCCTCACCTGCCGCCTCACAAACGCCCTCACTTGCATATACCTGAACGCATTTCCCGGGGGTAACCCAAACTTCTCCTCCAGCGCCCCTAGGCTCGCAAACGTCCTGTCTATAAACAGGTCCCCCATCCTTCTGATCCCTGCCCGATGCCAGCTCCGAAACCCCCCCGTCCATCCTTTCTGGGACGAACCGATGGTTCTCCCTGATCGGGGACCACACCGAGGCTCCCATCTCACCCCTGTGTCGTCTCCACTGCCCCCAGATCTTTAGCGTTGCCACCACCACCGGACTCGCGGTGTACCTTGTCGGCGAGAGCGGCAGCGGTGCCGTCACCAGCGCCCTCAGGCATCGTTCCTTTGCAGGACGCCATCTCCAACCTCTTCCACGCCGCCCCCTCTCCCTCTATTACCCACTTACGGATCATCGCCATGTTGGCTGCCCAATAGTAGCCACCCAGATTCGACAACGCCAGCCCTCCTCTGTTCCTACTACGCTCCAGGAAGCCCCTCTTTACCCTCGGGGTCTTGTTTGCCCACACAAAGCCCATGATGCTTCTAACTACCTACCCGCTTAAAAAAGGCCTTGGTAATCATAATAGGAAGGCACTGGAACACAAAAAGAAACCTCGGGAGGACCATCATTTTAATCGACTGTACCCTGCCCGCTAGCGAGAGTGGCAACACATCCCATCTTTTGAAGTCCTCCTCCATCTGCTCCACCAGCCGCGTCAAATTAAGTTTATGCAGGGCCCCCCAACTCCCAGCCACCTGGATCCCCAAGTACCGAAAGCTCCTTTCCGCCCTCCTCAGCGGTAGCTCGTCTATCCCTCTTCCCTGGTCCCCTGGATGCACCACAGTGAGCTCACTTTTCCCTACATTGAGCTTATAGCCCGAGAAGTCCCCAAACTCCCTGAGGATCCGCATGACCTCCACCATCCCCTCCACTGGATCCGCCACATACAGCAACAGGTCGTCCGCATACAGCGACACCCGATGTTCCTCTCCCCCTCGGACCACCCCCCTCCATTTCCTGGACTCCCTTAATGCCATGGCCAAAGGCTCAATTGCCAATGCAAACAACAGGGGGGACAGGGGGCACCCCTGCCTCGTCCCTCGATACAGCCGAAAATACTTCGACCTCCGCCGATTCGTAGCCACACTCGCCACTGGGGCTCTGTAAAGGAGCTTAACCCAACTGATAAACCCCTCCCCAAACCCAAACCTCCGCAACACTTCCCAGAGATACTCCCACTCCACTCGGTCAAAGACCTTCTCCGCGTCCATAGCTGCCACTATCTCTGCCTCTCCCTCCACGGATGGCATCATTATCACGTTGAGGAGCCTCCGCACATTGGTGTTTAGCTGCCTGCTCTTTACAAATCCCGTCTGGTCCTCGTGGATCACCCCCGGGACACAGTCCTCAATTCTCGTAGCCACCACTTTTGCCAGCAACTTAGCATCCACATTGTGGTAGTATGCATTAGGGGTCATGTGGGACTGTGAAGCCGTGATGTCATTGGCTGACAGATCCCGGGTCCTGGTTGGCTGTTGATCTCTAGCTCCGCCCTGAAGGCGGAGTATAAGAACCAGGAATTCTCCCCGCAGCTCCAGTCTGTTGCTGAACTGCGGGGAACGAGTCACGCTTAATAAAGCCTCATCGACTTCACCTCTATTCGTCTCTCGGGAGTCTTTGTGCGCTACACACATTGAGGAGCGAGATCGGCCTATACGACCCACATTGCAGTGGGTCCTTGTCCCGCTTCAGGATCAGAGAGATCAACGCCCCGGACATTGTCGGGGGCAGGGTCCCCCCCTCCCTCGCCTCATTGAAAGTCCTCACTAGCAACGGGGCTAACAGGTCCGCATACTCCCTGTAAAACTCAACCGGGAACCCATCTGGCCCCGGGGCCTTCCCCGCCTGCATGCTCCCCAGTCCTTTAACCAGCTCCTCCAACCCAATTGGCGCCCCCAAACCAGCCACCTCCTGCTCCTCCACCCTCGGGAACCTCAGTTGATCCAGAAATCGTCGCATCCCCTCTCTTCCCCCGCTGGGGGCTGAGATCTGTACAGCTCCTCATAAAAGGCCTTAAATGCCTCACTTACTTTCACCGCACTCCGCACCGTAGTTCCCCTGCCATCCTTGACCCCACCTATCTCCCTCGCTGCCATCATATCTCCTGTCCACCCTTAGGATCTCCCCCACTAACCTCTCCCTTTCCCTGCCCTCTCTCTTCTCCCTGTGAGCCCTGATGGAGATTAACTCTCCCCTGACCACCGCCTTCAGCGCCTCCCATACTACCCCCACCTGCACCTCCCCGTTGTCGTTGGCCTCCAAATACCTTTCAATGCACCCCCGCACCCTCCCGCACACCACCTCATCCGCCAGTAATCCCACATCCAGACGCCACAGCGGGCGTTGGTCCCTCTCCTCTCCCAACTCCAGCTCCACCCAGTGCGGGGCGTGGTCTGAGATGGCTATGGCCGAGTACTCCGTTCCAGCCACTTTCGGGATCAGCGCCCTGCTCAAAACAAAGAAATCTATCCGGGAGTAGGCTTTGCGTACGTGGGAGAAAAAAGAAAATTCCCTGGCCAGGGGCCTAGCAAATCTCCACGGATCCACTCCCCCCCATCTGGTCCATAAACCCCCTGAGCACCTTGGCCGCAGCCGGCCTCTTCCCCGTCCTAGATCTGGAGCGATCTAATGCTGGGTCCAACACCGTGTTGAAATCCCACCCCCATTATCAAGCTTCCTACCTCCAGGTCCGGAATGCACCCCGACATACGCTTCATAAATCCAGCATCGTCCCAGTTCGGGGCGTATACATTTACCAATACCACCCACGCCCCCTGCAACCTACCGCTCACCATCACGTATCGACCTCCATTGTCCGCTACAATATTCTTGGCCTCAAACGACACCCGCTTCCCCACCAGTATTGCCACCCCTCTGTTCTTCGCATCCAGCCCCGAATGGAATACCTGTCCTCCCCATCCCTTTCTTAACCTGACCTGGTCTGCCACCTTCAAATGTGTCTCCTGAAGCATGGCCACGTCTGCCTTCAGTCCCTTTAGGTGCGCGAACACTCGGGCCCTCTTAACCGGCCCATTCAGGCCCCTCACATTCCACATTATCAGCCGGATTGGGGGGGCTTCTCACCGCCCCCCCCCCCCCCCCCCCCCCCCCCCGCCGACTAGCCATCTCCTTTTCTAGGCCAGTCCCGTGCCCGCGCCTCCCGCACTCTCCAGTCCCCCAGACGGGGGACCCCCGCCCCGACCACCTCTTCTGTTTCCAGTTCCCCATCGGCCAATGCAGCAGCAACCCTATTTCCCCCCCCCCCTCCCCCTCCCCCCGCTAGATCCGTATCTAGCTCTTTTGCTCCACCCATAATACTCATACTCCCGTAAGTCAGCTGACTCCTGCTGACCCCGGCCTCCCCCGCCGTCCCATTGACCCCCCCCCCGTGTGGGAATCCCCCCACCCCCTCCTCCCCAGCAATCGGTGTGCGCTCCTCCATCCCCCCCCCCCTCCACCCCTCCCTAACGCGGGAAAAAGCCCGCGCTTTCCTGAGCCGGCCCCGCCCCCTCTGGCACAGCTCCTGTTGCGGCCATTATCCCAATTCCCCCATCCCTGGGCCTCCCCTCCCTCCAGCACCGGCGCCAAATTCCCTCACTGTCTCCCCATCAGATCCCTTCCCCCATTCCCCTCCATCACCCAACCCGTGGAACATTCCGTTCGCATAGTTAAAAGCCTGTATACAACCGACATCTCCCCCCACAACCACAAACCCTCAGTTTGAGTCCAACTTTCCAGTTTGTGTAAAGTCCAAGCCTCCTCAGGCGTTTCGAAGTAGTGGTGTCGGTCCTGAAATGGGACCCACAGTCGCGCTGGCTGCAGCATTCCGAATCTCACCCCCTTCCGATGGAGCACCGCCTTGGCCCGGTTAAAACCAGCTCTCTTCTTTGCCACCTCCGCACTCCAGTCCTGGTAGATTCGGATCACCGCGTTCTCCCATCTACTGCTCCGCTCCTTCTTGGCCCATCTCAGGACACACTCACTGTCCGCGAAACGGTGAAACCTCACCACTACCGCCCTCGGCGGCTCGTTGGCCTTGGGTCTCCTCGCCAGGACCCGGTGAGCCCCATCTAGCTCCAGGGGACTCGGAGAGGCCCCCGCCCCCATCAGCGAGTGGAGCATCGTGCTCACATATACCCCGGCATCGGCCCCCCCTCCACTCCTTCAGGGGAGACCCAGAATCCGAAGATTCTTCCTCCTCGACCTGTTCTCCAGGCCCTCGAATCTTTCCGTCCACCTCTTGTGCAGCGCCTCGTGCGCCTCCACCTTCACCCGCCAGGCCCAAGATCTCATCCTCGTTCTCCGAGGCTTTTTCCCGGATCGCTGCCCCTTGGGCCTTCTGGGTCTCCCACTAACCCCTCGATCGCCGTCAGCATTGGCGCCAGTACCTCTTTCTTCAGCTCCTCAAAGCAGCGCCTGAGAAACTCCTGCTGCTCCTGCCCCCATGCCACTCGATCTCCGCCCGCCGCCATCTTGTTTTTTTCTCCCTCGCTTCTTTCGCTGCTCCAAAAACGCTTTTTTGACCGCTCCACTCCTGGTCCAATCCATATACTATGGGGGGGGGACCTTGCTCACCTTCCCACACTGGAAGTCGTCGAAAAAATTGCCATTGGGGCTCCTCTGGAGAGCCCAAAAGTCCGTTTTAGCGGGAGCCCGCCGAACATGCGGCTTAGTTCCGCATCGCCGCAACCGGAAGTCGTGGCCAGTATCTTAGCCAGCGGTTTGGCGACCGCATTCAGTCGAGAAATCGGCCCTGTATGACCCCCATTGTTCCGGATCCCTCTCCGTTTCAGGATCAGTGAAATCGAGGCCTGCGACATTGTTGGGGGGGGAGGGCTCCCTTCTCTCTTGCTTCGTCAAACGTCCTCACCCGCAGTGGGCTCAACATCTCTGAAAACGTCTTATAGAATTCCACCGGGTAGCCGTCAGGCCCCGGGGCCTTGCCCGACTGCAGGCCCTCCAGCCCCTCGATTATTTCCTCAATCTCAATTGGCCCCTCCACCAGGTCCCTCCTCCACCCTCGGGAACCTCAACTGATCCAAAAACTGCCTCATTCCCCTCCACCCCAGCCGGGGGTTCCGACTCATATCATTTACTACTGAACTCCTTAAACACCTCGTTCACACCCCGCTGGGTCCAGGACAGTATTCCCGCCTCTACTCTTTACTTTGCCTATCTCCCTGGCCGCCTCCCTTTTCCTCAGCTGGTGCGCCAACATTCTGCTCGCCTTTTCCCCGTACTCATAAATCACCCCCCCTTGCCTTCCTCAACTGTTCCACCGCTTTCCCTGTGGTCAACAGCCCAAACTCGGCCTGTAACCTCCGCCGCTCCCTCAGCAGCCCCGTGTCCGGGGGCCTCCGAGTATATCCTGCCCACCTGGAGTATCTCCTCCACTAACCTCTCCCTCTCGGCCCCTTCCGCCTTTTCTCTGTGGGCCCGTATCGAGATTAATTCCCCTCTGACCACTGCCTTCAACGCGTCCCAGACCGTCGCTGCGGAGACCTCCCCCGTATCATTTGTCTCCAGGTAGTTCTGGATGGACTTGTTAACCCGCCCACGGACCGCTACTCGTCCGCTGACAACCCCGCATCCAGTCTCCACAGCGGGCGTTGCCCTCTCTCCACACTAACCCGTAGATCCACCCAATGTGGGGCTTGGTCCGACACTGCGATTGCCGAGTACTCGGTATCCACCACCATTAGCGCCCTGCTCAGAACAAAAAAGTCGATGCGAGAGTATACCTTGTGGACATGGGAGGAAAAGGAAAACTCCTTCGTCCTCGGCCGTGCAAACCTCCATGGGTCTACTCCCCCCATCTGTTCCATAAACCCCTTCAATTCCTTTCCCGCAGCCGCCCTCCTCCCTGTCCTGGATTTTGACCGGTCCAATTCCGGATCAGTGGCTGTGTTAAAGTCCCCTCCCATGATCAGGTTATGAGACTCTTAGTCTGGGATCTTACTCGAAACCCGCCTCATAAATTCCACATCGTCCCAATTCGGAGCATCCATGTTCACGAGTGCCAGCCGCACCCCCTCCAGCTTCCCACTCACCATTATGTACCTACCCCCCCCTTGTCTGGGCCGATTCTCCCCGCCTCGAATGCCACTCGGTTGTTGATCAAGGTCGCTACCCCCCCCCCCCGCCCCCGGTCTTTGAGTCCAGTCCTGAGTGGAACACTTGGCCAACCCACCCCTTCCTCAATCTCGTCTGCTCTGTAACCTTTAGGTGTGTCCCTTGTAGCATGGCCACGTCCCCCTTCAGCCCCCTCAAATGCGCAAACACGCGGGCCCTCTTGACCGCCCCCATTCAGCCCTCTGACGTTCCATGTGATCAGCCTGGACGGGGGGGGGGGGGCTTCCAACGCCCCCTCCCTCCCCCTGCCGACTAGCCATCACCCTTTTTAGGCCAGCCTCTAGCTTGCCCCCTCCGCCTCCTTGAGCCCCCCCCCCCTCGGGCATTCGCCGTTCCCGACCTCCCATTTGTCCCCTAGTAACAGTTCCTCCCCTGTCAGCCGAGCAGCTCACCCCCCCCTCTCCCCCCCCCCCCCTAGCAACAACACTAGAAACCCAACCCCCCAAGTCAACCTCCAGCTTAACACCTGCTCACCCCCCCCTGCGCTTCCGAGAGTCAGCTGACCCATTCTGACTTGACAGCGCCCGCCCCTGGCACCAAGCAGTCTGTCTCCCTATTGTTCTCTCCCCTCTTCCCCATTTGGACAAACATATTAAAAGCATCACATTCCCCAGTAAACAAACATCAGGAAAAAAAAAGTGAAGAAACAAGTGGGTTGTTTTTGCCCGATTAAACCCAGCTCGCCTCTCGGCCAAATCTACGCCCAGGTCCTGATAAATGCGCAGCTCGCAATTCTCCCACCTGCTGCTCCGTTCCTTCTCGGCCCACCGCAGAACGCGTCCCTTGTCCAGGGATCGGCGTAAACGTACCACCATCGCCCTCGGCGTCTCGTTCGCTCGGGGCTTCTTCGCGAGGGCTCGGCGCGCTCTATCCGCGTCCAGGGGCCGAGGGAACACCCAGCCCCCATCAACCTCGCCAGCATGTCCGTCGCATAGGCCCTCGCATCCGATCCCTCGCTGCCCTCCGGGAGGGCGCCGATTCTCAGATTCTGCCTCCTGGAGCTGTCCTCAAGCTTCTCCTGCATTCCTCTCCGGCGGTCGTCCATCATCTCCACCTTGGTCTCCAGCACGGTTATGTACTCCTCGTGCTCGGACACCTTTTTTCTCCACCTCCTGGATCGCTCTCCCGTGGGTCTCCTGATTCTGCACCACCTGATCAATCGAAGCCTTAATCGGGTCCAGCGCGTCCTCCTTCAGCTTGGCGAAGCAATCTTCGAAAACCTTCACCAACCAGCTGCTCCGCCGACCACTGCGCCGTCTCCCCGCGGCCCTTGCCCTCCGCCACGCTGTCCCGCGTTGCCGGCTCTGCTCGCGTCTTCCTTGTAGAACGTTGTCTCCTCACACGGCCACTGCTGGTCCAATTCTCCGTACACCGGAGGACGATTTCTCCTCCCCGTCTCACTCTTCACCAGCTTATCCAATAAAATCCGGGGAAAAAACGGGGGGGGGGGGGGGGGGGGGGGGGGGGGAAGGTCCAAAAGTCCGTCACAGGCGGGAGCTGTCAAATGTGTGACGGGGCCCCTCCGTGGCCGCCACCGGAAGTCCTTCGGATACAATCCTAACCGACTCAATCCCTCCTCGTCCGTCAGTCCCCGCCATCCCATGAATCAATCTGGTAAACCCTCACTGCACTCCCTCGAGAGCAGGGACATCCTCGCCACGGCCCTGTATAATTGCAGCAACACATCCCTGCTCCTGTACTCCAATCCTCTCGCAATGAAGGCTGTTATGGGCCAGGGTTGAGAGAACCCCAAAGTGTATCATGGAGTCCACCTGACCCACAACCTTTAATAGATTGTGGTTATGGGGAGCACACGGGCCTACTCTGCAGGTGTGATGCAACAGAGATCTACAATACGTTTAAATTAAAACAATGTTTATTTATGAAACCACTTTATAAACCCACAGTAAACATCTTAACAACTAGCAATACCAATAAATCCTCCAAAGAATACAGTACTCTATAAGTAACTCTTAATCTTTCCTTGCAACATCCATAAGACGGGAAAAAAAACTTTTTACCGAAGGACATCAGGTTTAACTTCTCTACTGAGAAGCAGTTACCATTTTGAAACCACCAAATGAACATTCTTTCGCTGGCAGAGATTCACACACATCTTGCCGAGACTGCCGCTTCTCCAATCTAAAACGAAACACACCCTGTAGCAGCCAGCCTAAAACAAAAGTAAAAAGCAGACAGACAGCCCAGCTCCACCCACACTCTGACATCACTGATCAACACCCATTTCTTAAAGGTACATCCACTACAGCTATTTTATAATTACCCATTTCTTAAAGGTACTCTCACATGACAAGGCCAACATACCATTAGCCTTCCTTACCGGCTGCTGCACCTGCATGCTTACCTTCAGCGACTGGTGCACAAGGACACCCAGGTCCCGCTGCACACTCCCCTCTCCCAATTTACAACCATTCAGGTAGTAATCTACCTTCCTGTTTTTGCAATCAAAGTGGACAACCCTCACATTCATCCCCATTATAATACATCATGGGAGGGTTTGCACGGTTGGCGCAGTGGGTTAGCCCTGCTGCCTCACGGCGCCGAGATCCCAGGTTCGATCCCGGCTCTGGGTCACTGTCCGTGTGGAGTTTGCACATTCTCCCCGTGTCTGCGTGGGTTTCGCCCCCACAACCCAAAGATGTGCAGGGCAGGTGGATTGGCCGCGCTAAATTGCCCCTTAATTGGAAAAAATGAATTGGGTACTCTAAATTTAAAATAATAATAATAATACATCAGGGGGAGGCAGTGGTATTGTCACTGGACTATGTTGCTCTGTTTCTCTGGTTATGAATAT
>NW_027308592.1:47500-55000 GCF_047496885.1 Scyliorhinus torazame | reverse complement strand
GCGTTATACCTGCTCTTTGCCACATTCCATATCCCCCATCCATTCCCCCCGGGGCAAACCTATGGTTGTTTCTTATCGGGGACCCCCCCAGTGCTCCGGTCTTTCCCCTATGTCGTCTCCACTGTCCCCAAATCTTCAGTGTAGCTACCACCACCGGACTCGTGGTATAGTTCCTTGGTGAGAACGGCAATGGGGCTGTCACCATAGCCTGCAGGCTGGTCCCCCTACAGGACGCCCTCTCTAATCTCTTCCACGCCGCTCCTTCCTCCTCTCCCATCCACTTACTCACCATTGAAATATTAGCGGCCCAATAATACTCACTTAGGCTCGGTAGTGCCAGCCCCCCCCTATCCCTACTACGCTGTAAGAATCCCTTCCTCACTCTCGGAGTCTTCCCGGCCCAAACAAAACCCATGATACTCTTTTCTATCCTTTTGAAAAAAGCCTTCGTGATCACCACCGGGAGACACTGAAACACAAAGAGGAATCTCGGGAGGACCACCATCTTAACCGCCTGCACCCTCCCTGCCATTGACAATGCTACCATATCCCATCTCTTGAAATCTTCCTCCATCTGTTCCACCAACCGCGTCAAATTTAGCCTGTGCAATGTGCCCCAATTCTTAGCTATCTGGATCCCCAGGTAACGAAAGTCTCTTGTTACCTTCCTCAACGGTAGGTCTTCTATTTCTCTACTCTGCTCCCCTGGATGCACCACAAACAGCTCACTCTTCCCCATGTTCAATTTATACCCTGAAAAATCCCCAAACTCCCCAAGTATCCGCATTATTTCTGGCATCCCCTCCGCTGGATCCGCCACATATAGTAGCAGATCATCCGCATATAAAGATACCCGGTGTTCTTCTCCTCCCCTAAGTATTCCCCTCCATCCCTTGGAACCTCTCAGCGCTATCGCCAGGGGCTCAATCGCCACTGCAAACAGTAATGGGGACAGAGGACATCCCTGCCTTGTCCCTCTATGGAGCCGAAAATATGCCGATCCCCGTCCATTCGTGACCACACTCGCCACTGGGGCCCTATACAACAGCTGCACCCATCTAACATACCCCTCTCCGAACCCAAATCTCCTCAACACCTCCCACAGATAATCCCACTCCACTCTATCAAATGCTTTCTCGGCATCCATCGCCACTACTATCTCCGTTTCACCCTCTGGTGGGGCCATCATCATTACCCCTAACAACCTCCGTATGTTCGTGTTCAGCTGTCTCCCCTTCACAAACCCAGTTTGGTCCTCATGAACCACCCCCGGGACACCTTCCTCTATTCTCATTGCCATTACCTTGGCCAAGACCTTGGCATCTACATTGAGGAGGGAGATTGGTCTGTAGGACCCGCATTGTAGCGGATCCTTTTCCTTCTTTAAAAGAAGCGATATCGTTGCTTCTGACATAGTCGGGGGCAGTTGTCCCCTTTCCTTTGCCTCGTTAAAGGTCCTCGTCAGTAGCGGGGCGAGCAAGTCCAAATATTTTCTGTAAAATTCAACTGGGAATCCGTCCGGTCCCGGGGCCTTTCCCGTCTGCATGTTCCTAATTCCTTTCACCACTTCTTCTACCGTGATCTGTGCTCCCAATCCCATCCTTTCCTGCTCTTCCACCTTGGGAATTTCCAGCCGATCCAAAAACTCCATCATTCTCTCCCTCCCATCCGGGGGTTGAGCTTCATACAATTTTTTATAAAATGTCTTAAACACTTCATTCACTCTCTCCGCTCCCCGCTCCGTCTCTCCATCTTCGTCTCTCACCCCCCCTATTTCCCTCGCTGCTCCCCTTTTCCTCAATTGGTGTGCCAGCAATCTGCTCGCCTTCTCTCCATATTCATACTGTACACCCTGCGCCTTCCTCCATTGTGCCTCTGCAGTGCCTGTGGTCAGCAAGTCAAATTCCACATGCAGCCTTTGCCTTTCCCTATACAGTCCCTCCTCCGGTGCTTCCGCATACTGTCTGTCCACCCTCAAAAGTTCTTGCAACAACCGCTCCCGTTCCTTACTCTCCTGCTTCCCTTTATGTGTCCTTATTGATATCAGCTCCCCCCTAACCACCGCCTTCAACGCCTCCCAGACCACTCCCACCTGAACCTCCCCATTGTCATTGAGTTCCAAGTACTTTTCAATACATCCCCTCACCCTTAGGCACACCCCCTCATCCGCCATTAGTCCCATGTCCATTCTCCAGGGTGGACGCCCTCTTGTTTCCTCCCCTATCTCCAAGTCTACCCAGTGTGGGGCATGATCCGAAATGGCTATAGCCGTATATTCCGTTCCCCTCACCCTCGGGATCAATGCCCTACCCAACACAAAAAAGACTATGCGTGAATAGACTTTATGGACATAGGAGAAAAACGAGAACTCCTTACTCCTAGGTCTACTGAATCTCCACGGGTCCACCCCTCCCATCTGCTCCATAAAATCCTTAAGCACCTTGGCTGCTGCCGGCCTCCTACCAGTCCTGGACTTCGACCTATCCAGCCTTGGTTCCAACACCGTGTTAAAGTCTCCCCCCATTATCAGCTTTCCGGTCTCTAGGTCTGGGATGCGTCCTAGCATTCGCCTCATAAAATTGGCATCGTCCCAATTCGGGGCATACACGTTTACCAACGCCACCATCTCTCCCTGTAATTTGCCACTCACCATCACGTATCTGCCCCCGTTATCCGCCACTATAGTCTTTGCCTCGAACATTACCCGCTTCCCCACTAATATAGCCACCCCCCTGTTTTTCGCATCCAGCCCCGAATGGAACACCTGCCCTACCCATCCTTTGCGCAACCTAACCTGATCTATCAGTTTCAGGTGCGTTTCCTGTAACATGACCACATCTGCTTTAAGTTTCTTAAGGTGTGCGAGTACTCGTGCCCTCTTTATCGGCCCGTTAAGCCCCCTCACGTTCCACGTGATCAGCCGAGTTGGGGGGCTTCCCACCCCCCCCCCCCTTGCCGGTTAGCCATCATCTTTTTCCAGCTTCTCGCCCAGTTCCCACGCAGCTGTATTTCTCCCAGACGGTGCCCCCCCGCCCATCCTTTCCCGTACCCACTCCCCCCTTTCCCCAGCAGCAGCAACCCAGTAATTCCCCCCTCCCCCCCCCCCGCTAGACCCCCCGCTAGCGTAATTACTCCCCCCATGTTGCTCCCAGAAGTCAGCAAACTCTGGCTGACCTCGGCTTCCCCCCGTGATCACGGCTCGCCCCGTGCGGCGCCCCCTCCTTCCTGCTTCTCTATTCCCGCCATAATTATCATAGCGCGGGAACCAAGCCCGCGCCTCTCCCTCGGCCCCGCCTCCCATGGCCAACGCCCCATCTCCTCTCCCTCCCCACCTCCCCCCATCACCACCTGTGGGAGAAAGAAAAGTTACCATACCGCAGGATTAATCATACAATCCCTCTTCGCCCCCCCCCCCCCCACTCGTCCCACCACTTTGTCCAAACGTTCATTTTCGTAGTCCAATCATTCCAATTTTTCTTCTACAATAAAAGTCCACGCTTCATCCGCCGTCTCAAAGTAGTGGTGCCTCCCTTGATATGTGACCCACAGTCTTGCCGGTTGCAGCATTCCAAACTTTATCTTTTTTTTGTGAAGTACCGCTTTGGCCCGATTAAAGCTCGCCCTCCTTCTCGCCACCTCCGCACTCCAATCTTGATAGACGCGGATCACCGCGTTCTCCCATTTACTACACCGAGTTTTCTTCGCCCATCTAAGGACCATTTCTCTATCCTTAAAACGGAGAAATCTCACCACTATGGCTCTGGGAGCTTCTCCTGCTCTCGATCCTCGCACCATAACTCGGTATGTTCCCTCCACCTCCAACGGACCCGTCGGGGCCTCCACTCCCATTAACGAGTGCAGCATCGTGCTCACATATGCCCCGACGTCCGCCCCCTCCACACCTTCAGGAAGGCCAAGAATCCTCAAGTTGTTCCTCCTTGCGTTATTTTCCAGTGCCTCCAACCTCTCCACAGATCGTTTCTGGTGTGCCTCCTGTATCTCCGACTTCACCACCAGGCCCTGTATATCGTTTTCATTCTCTGCTGCTTTCGCCTTCACGACCCGAAGCTCCTGCTCCTGGGTCTTTTGTTCCTCTTTCAGCCCTTCAATCGCCTGTAATATCGGGGCCAACAACTCTTTCTTCATTTCCTTTTTTATCTCCTCCACGCAGCGTTTCAAAAACTCTTGTTGTTCAGGGCCCCATGTTAAACTGCCACCTTCCGACGCCATCTTGGTTTCTGCTTGCCTTCCTTGCCGCTGCTCCAAAGGATCCGCTGCAATCCGGCCACTTTCTTCTCCTTTTTCCATCCGTGTCCAGGGGGAACACCCTTCTGGTTTACCGCACGGTGTTTTCAGCCGTTAAAATTGCCGTTGGGGCTCCTATAAAGAGCCCAAAAGTCCGTTTCACAGGGAGCTGCCGAAACGTGCGACTCAGCTGGTCATCGCCGCACCCGGAAGTCTCACATTCTCTCTCACACACACACTCTCTCACACACACTCTCTCTCCTACACACACACTCTCTCTCCCACACACTCTCTCTCACACTCTCACACACTCTCTCTCACACACACACACTCTCTCTCACACACTCTCTCTCTGACACACATACTCTCGCTCTCTCTCACTCTCTCTCTCTCTCACACTCTCTCTCTCACACACTCTCTCTCCCACACAAACACACTCTCTCACACACACACTCTCTCTCACAATCTCTCGCTCACACACTCTCTCTCACTCTCTCTCTCATACACACACACTCTCTCTCATACACTCTCTCTCACACACACTCTCTCACACACTCTCACACACTCTCTCACACTTACCCTCTCGCACTCTCTTACACTCACTCTCCCTCTCACACTGTCTTACACACACTCCCTCTCACACTCTCTCACACAGACACTCTCCCTCTCACACTCTCTTACACACACCCTCTCTCACACTCTCTTACACACACTCTCACTCTCACACTCTCTTACACACACTCTCCCTCTCACACTGTCTTACACACACTCCCTCTCACACTCTCTCACACAGACACTCTCCCTCTCACACTCTCTTACACACACCCTCTCTCACACTCTCTTACACACACTCTCACTCTCAGACTCTCTTACACACACTCTCCCTCTCACACTGTCTTACACACACTCCCTCTCACACTCTCTCACACAGACACTCTCCCTCTCACACTCTCTCACACAGACACTCTCCCTCTCACACTCTCTTACACACACCCTCTCTCACACTCTCTCATACATACTCTCGCTTTCACACTCTCTTACACACACATTCGCTCTCACACTCGCTTACACACACTCTCTCTCACACACTCTCTCTCACACACACTCCCACTCACACACTCTCTCTCACACACTCCCACTCACACACACTCTCTCTCACACACTCTCTCTCACACACACACTCTCACGCACACTCTCTCTCACACACTCTCTCACACACACAATCTCTCTCCCACACACTCCCTCTCACACACACTCTCTCTCCCACACACTCTCTCACACTCTCACACACACTCTCTCTCCCACACACTCTCTCACACACTCTCACACTCTCACACACACTCTCTCTCCCACACACTCTCTCATACACTCTCTCACACACACACTCTCTCACACATTCTCTCTCTCACACACTCTCTCTCTCTCTCACACTCTCTCTCTCACACACACTCTCACACACACACTCTCTCATACACACACGCTCTCTCTCACACTCTCTCTCATACACACACGCTCTCTCTCACACTCTCTCTCATACACACACGCTCTCTCTCACACTCTCTCTCACACACACACACACTCTCTCTCACACTCACACTGGAGCCACAACCAACTTCCCTGCCCTATCACACTCTCTCTCTCACACTCTCTCTCTCACACACACACTCTCTCACACTGTCACACACAATCCCTCTGTCACACTCTCTCTCTCACACTCTCTCTAACACACACACACTCTCTCACACTGTCACACACACTCTCTCTCTCACACTCTCTCTCTCACACATTCTCTCTCTCACACTCTCTCTCTCAAACACACTCTCTCTCCTACACACACACTGTCTCTCTCACACTCTCTCTCACACACACACACCCTCTCTCACACTGTCACACACACTCTCTCTCTCACACTCTCTCTCTCACACACTCTCTCACCCACACACTCTCACACTCTCACACACACTCTCTCCCACACACTCTCTCACACTGTCACACACACTCTCTCTCTCACACTCTCTCTCTCACACACTCTCTCTCCCACACACTCTCACACACACTCTCTCTCCCACACACTCTCTCACACTCTCACACACACTCTTTCTCCCACACACTCTCTCACACTCTCACACACTCTCTCTCCCACATACTCTCTCACACTCTCTCACACACTCTCACACACACTCTCTCTCTCTCTCTCACACTCTCTCACACACACTCTCTCTCACACACTCTCTCACACACTCTCTCTCTCTCACACACACTCTCTCTCTCTCACACTCTCTCTCTCACACACACTCTCTCTCACACACACACTCTCTCTCACACACACTCTCTCTCACACAAACACACTCTCTCACACACACACTCTATCTCACAATCTCTCGCTCACACACTCTCTCTCACACTCTCTCTTTCATACACACACACTCTCTCTCATACACTCTCTCTCACACACACTCTCTCTCTCTCTCACACTCTCTCACACACTCTCTCTCTGACACACACACTCACGCTCTCTCTCACACTCTCTCTCTCTCACACTCTCTCTCTCACACACTCTCTCTCCCACACACACTCTCTCACACACACACTCTCTCTCACACACACTCTCTCTCACACAAACACACTCTCTCACACACACACTCACTCTCACAATCTCTCGCTCACACACTCTCTCTCACACTCTCTCTCTCATACACACACACTCTCTCTCATACACTCTCTCTCACACACACTCTCTCACACACTCTCACACACTCTCTCACACTTACCCTCTCGCACTCTCTTACACTCAGTCACCCTCTCACACTGTCTTACACACACCCTCTCTCACACTCTCTTACACACACTCTCCCTCTCACACTCTCTTACACACACTCTCCCTCTCACACTGTCTTACACACTCTCCCTCTCACACTCTCTCACACAGACACTCTCCCTCTCACACTCTCTTACACACACCCTCTCTCACACTCTCTCATACATAATCTCGCTCTCACACTCTCTTACACACACATTCCCTCTCACACTCGCTTACACACACTCTCTCTCACACACTCTCTCTCACACACTCCCACTCACACACTCTCTCTCTCAGACACTCCCACTCACACACACTCTCTCTCACACACTCTCTCTCACACACACACTCTCTCACACACACTCTCTCTCACACACTCTCACTCACACATTCTCTCTCTCACACACTCTCTCTCTCAAACACACTCTCACTCACACACACTCTCTCTCACACAC
>NW_027308591.1:0-90000 GCF_047496885.1 Scyliorhinus torazame | reverse complement strand
GGGTAAAGGGGCGGGGGTAAAGAGGCGGGGGGTAAAGAGGCCAGGGTGGGGGTAAAGAGGCGGGGGGTTAAAGAGGCGGGGGGGGGTTTTAAAGAGGCCGGGGGGGTAAGAGGCGGGGGGTTAAAGAGGCGGGGGGGGTTAAAGAGGCGGGGGGTAAAGAGGCGGGGGGGTAAAGAGGCCGGGGGGGGTTTAAAGAGGCCGGGGGGGTAAAGTGGCCGGGGGGGGGGTAAAGAGGCCGGGGGGGGGGGGTAAAGAGGCGGGGGGGTAAAGAGGCGGGGGGGTAAAGAGGCGGGGGGGGTAAGAGGCGGGGGGGTAAGAGGCGGGGGGGGGGTAAAGAGGCCGGGGTGGGGGGAGAGTGGTGGGGGGGGGGAAGAGAGGCGGGGGGGGGAGAGAGGCGGGGGGGGGGGGGGTAAAGAGGCGGGGGGGTAAAGAGGCCGGGAGGGGTTAAAGAGGCCGGGTGGGGGGAGAGAGGTGGGGGGGGAGAGAGGCGGGGGGGGGGAGAGAGGCGGGGGGGGGGAGAGAGGCGGGGGGGGGGGTAAAGAGGCAGGGGGGGTTGTAAAGAAGCCGGGGGGGGGTGTAAAGAAGCCGGGGCGGGTGTAAAGAGGCCTGGGGGGTGGGGGGTTTAAAGAGGCCGGGGGGGGATGTACAGAGGCCGGGGGGGGGGGTAAAGAGGCCGTGGGGAGGGGGGTAAAGAGGCCGGGGGGGGTAAAGAGGCCGGGGGGGAGTAAAGAGGCCGGGGGGGGGGTAAAGAGGCCGGGGGGGGGTAAAGAGGCCGGGGGGGGGGGTAAAGAGGCCGGGGGGGGGGGTAAAGAGGCCTTGGAGGTGGTAAAGAGGCCTGGGGGGGGGGTGAAAGAGGCCGGGGGGTAAAGTGACCGGGGGGGGGGGTAAAGTGGCCGGGGGGGTAAAGTGGCCGGGGGGGGTAAAGAGGCGGGGGGGTAAAGAAGCGGGGGGGGGGGGTAAAGAGGCGGGGGGGGGTAAAGAGGCGGGGGGGGGTAAAGAGGCGGGGGGGGGGTAAAGAGGCGGGGGGGTAAAGAGGTGGGGGGTGGTAAAGAGGCGGGGGGGTGGTAAAGAGGCGGGGGGGTAAAGAGGCGGGGGGGTAAAGAGGCAGGGGGGTAAAGAGGCGGGGGGTAAAGAGGTGGGGGGGGTAAAGAGGCGGGGGGGTAAAGAGGCGGGGGGGTAAAGAGGTGGGGGGTAAAGAGGGGGGGGTAAAGGGGCAGGGGGTAAAGAGGTGGGGGGTAAAGAGGCAGGGGGAGTAAAGAGGCCAGGGGGGGTAAAGAGGCGGGGTAAAGAGGCAGGGGGTAAAGTGGCGGGGGGGTAATGAGGCGGGGGGGTAAAAAGGCGGGGGGGGTAAAGAGGCCAGGGGGGGGAAAGAGGCCGAGGGGGGGGGAAAGAGGCCGAGGGGGGGGGGAAAGAGGCCGAGGGGGGGGGGAAAGAGGCCGAGGGGGGGGGAAAGAGGCCGAGGGGGGGGGAAGAGGCCGAGGGGGGGGGAAAGAGGCCGAGGGGGGGGGGAAAGAGGCCGAGGGGGGGAAAGAGGCCGAGAGGAGGTATAGAGGTTGGGGGGGCAAAGAGGCCGGGGAGAGGGGTTAAAGAGGGCCGGGGAGAGGGGTTAAAGAGGGCCGGGGGGGTAAAGAGGTCGGGGGGGTAAAGAGGCCGGGGAGGGGGGTAAAGAGGTGGGGGGTGTAAAAGGCCAGCGGGGGGGCGGGGGGGTGGAAAGTGGCCGAGAGGGGGGTTAAAGAGGCCAGGGAGAGGGGGGTAAAGAGGCTGGGGGTGGTAAAGAGGCCGAGGGGGGGTTAAAGAGGCCAGGGGGGGGGTTAAAGAGGCCGGGGGGGGGGTAAAGAGGCCAGGGGGGGGGGTAAAGAGGCCAGGGGGGGGGTAAAGAGGCCGGGGGGGGTAAAGAGCGCCGGGGGGGGGTAAAGAGGCCGGGGGGGGTAAGAGGCCGGGGGGGGGGTAAAGAGGCCGGGGGGGGTAAAGAGGCCGGGGGGGGGTAAAGAGGCCGGGGGGGGGGGGGGTAAAGAGGCCGGGGGGGGGGGGTAAAGAGCCGGGGGGGGTAAAGAGGCCGGGGGGGGGTAAAGAGGCCGGGGGGGGGTAAAGAGGCCGGGGGGGGGTAAAGAGGCCGGGGGGGGGTAAAGAGGCCGGGGGGGGGGGGTAAAGAGGCCGGGGGGGGGGTAAAGAGGCCGGGGGGGGGGGTAAAGAGGCCGGGGGGGGGGTAAAGAGGCCGGGGGGGTAAAGAGGCCGGGGGGGAGGGTAAAGAGCCGGGGGGGGGGTAAAGAGGCCGGGGGGGGGGGTAAAGAGGCCGGGGGGGGGTAAAGAGGCCGGGGGGGGGGTAAAGAGGCCGGGGGGGGGGTAAAGAGGCCGGGGGGGGGGGTAAAGAGGCCGGGGGGGGGTAAAGAGGCCGGGGGGGGGTAAAGAGGCCGGGGGGGGGGTAAAGAGGCCGGGGGGGGGTAAAGAGGCCGGGGGGGGGGGGTAAAGAGGCCGGGGGGGGGGGGGGTAAAGAGGCCGGGGGGGGGTAAAGAGACCCGGGGGGGGGTAAAGAGACCCGGGGGGGGGTAAAGAGGCCGGGGGGGGGGGTAAAGAGACCGGGGGGGGGTAAAGAGACCGGGGGGGGGGGTAAAGAGGCCGGGGGGGGGGGTAAAGAGGCCGGGGGGGGGGGGTAAAGAGGCCGGGGGGGGGGGGTAAAGAGACCGGGGGGGGGGGTAAAGAGACCGGGGGGGGGGGGGGGGTAAAGAGGCCGGGGGGGGGGGTAAAGAGGCCGGGGGGGGGGGGGGTAAACGGGCTTACGTCTCCAATTCCCTCTACCTGCCGTCCATCATCGTCCCCATTTTACTCCTGCCCCCTTAATTCCACCATGTACCTCGCCCATCCCCCCTTCTCCTCCTTGTGGAGGGTGAACTGGATGCAGGGCAGGCATTCTCCTCGGAATCCTCAGATAGCAGGAAGGGAAACCCGTCACCCTAAAAATCCTGGCTCTCATTGGCAGAGGTGAGGGAATGAAATCTCCCAGATTCTCTGCAGACAACAATTCCCAACCCTGGACCTGTCAGCGATCCCGGTGCTCAGTTCCTCTGACCTTCCTGGGCAAGGGGGGGATGTGACCCACTGCCAGCAGCTGCTCACATTCCCCTTTCCCAGCCTGGGCGGGAATTCACTCTCTCCCTCTTCCCCGCTCAGTTCCTCACCTTCTGCCCGGGCCGGCTGCACCAGGAAGAAGCCCGGCTGCACCAGGAAGAAGCCGGGCAGCAACAGGAGCGCGAATCGGTGACCCATTCCGCAAATCTACCGTCCACCCAGCAGCCGGAGATCAATGTGGAGCCGCTGCCTCACTCTTCACTGCCGCCGCGACCGCACAGAACCCAACCTCCTGGGGAGGAATCAGTCAGCCTGGCACAAACCCGGAAATAAACTCAACACGCTCCAAACATTTCACAACATCCTCTGGCAAACGTTAACATTCTGCATCACAGGAGAGGCGGAAGGACTGCAGAATAATCCAGCCCCATATCCCTCACTCTGTTCCAGTAACTCTGCAAACGCATTTTTAAATCATAGAATTTACAGTGCAGAAGGAGGCCATTCGGCCCATCGAGTCTGCACTGGCTCTTGGAAAGAGCACCACACCCAAGCCCACACCTCCACCCTATCCCCATAAACCAGTAACCCCACCCAACACTAAAGGCAATTTTGGACACGATGGGCAATTTAGCATGGCCAATCCACCTAACCCGCACATCTTTGGACATCATTCACTGATCTCTGCCCCTGCCGCCCGGGTGGGCAGCGGGTGCCGGGTCATTAGATGGGTTATTACATTTTTAACATTTCATACAGAAGGTGATAAAAGATACAAACATTTAAAAAAATACTCGCCCACACCACCTCCACCTTCCTGAACTCCCCCCCCAAAAAAAAGCGAGTAACACCCGCGCCCCCCCCCCCCCCCCTCCCAAACATCTAGCAGTTATCAATTCTTTAAAGTACAAAGAACAACAAGAAGAAAGAAAAGTACAGCACAGGAACAGGCCCCTTCGGCCCTCCAAGCCCGTGCCCACCATGCTGCCTGACTAAACTACAATCTTCTACACTTCCTGGGTCCGTATCCCTCTATTCCCATCCTATTCATGTATTTGTCAAGATGCCCCTTAAATGTCACTATCGTCCTTGCTTCCACCACCTCCTCTGGCAGCGAGTTCCAGGCGCCCACTACCCTCTGTGTAAAAAACTTGCCTCGTACATCTACTCTAAACCTTGCCCCTCTCACCTTAAACCTATGCCCCCTAGTAATTGACCCCTCCACCCTGGGAAAAGCCTCTGACTATCCACTCTGTCTATGCCCTCATCATTTTGTAGACCTCTATCAGGTCGCCCCTCAACCTCTGTCGTTCCAGTGAGAACAAACCGAGTTTATTCAACCGTTCCTCATAGCTAATGCCCTCCATACCAGGCAACATCCTGGTAAATCTCTTCTGCACCCTCTCTAAAGCCTCCACATCCTTCTGGTAGTGTGGCGAACAGAATTGAACACTATACTCCAAGTGTGGCCTAACTAAGGTTCTATACAGCTGCAACATGACTTGCCAATTCTTATACTCAATGCCCCAGCCAATGAAGGCAAGCATGCCGTATGCCTTCTTGACTACCTTCTCCACCTGTGTTGCCCCTTTCAGTGACCTGTGGACCTGTACACCTAGATCTCTCTGACTTTCAATACTCTTGAGTGTTCCACCATTCAACTGTATATTGTAAACGGTTGCCATCTTCAATAGAACCACTCAATCGAACCCCTTACAGTATATTTATTAATAATAATAATAATAATTGCTTATTGTCACAAGTAGACTTCAATGAAGTTACTGTGAAAAGCCCCTAGTCGCCACATTCCAGCGCCTGTTCAGGGAGGCCGGTACGGGAGCTTCTTGAGGAGCAAAAATCTCCATCAAATCCTGTAGCGGTACCGCCAGCCTACAGCCCAACAGAATAGGCGCCGTGCCACCAACGACATGAAGGCCAGGACCGCAGTCCGCGTCCACAGTTCCGGCACATCGGAGATCCCACAATCCGCTGCCATTGGGCAGGGTTCCATCCCCACATTCAGGATCGCCGGCATGGTGTCAGAAAAGGACCTCCAAAACTCCAGTATCGGCCCCAACTCCTCCACCCATTTCGCCTTCACCCCCTCATCCAAACTCAGCTCCTCTCCCACTATTCGCTGGTACATTCTGGATGTACTACCTTCCACTGATCCCGCACAGGATAAAATCTACTCCAACAAGGTAGATGGCTGAACAACCGGGAATGCTTGTCGCAACCGCTTAACATCCAGCTCCGCACCTAGAGGCACCTGAACCCGACTGTGTCCTTTAACTCCTCCAAGCTGGCAAACAACCCTCTGAAGCTCCCCCTTCGAATCCTGGGGACCTTACCCGCCCAGATAAACCACGGTAGCACAGTGGTTAGCACTGTTGCTTCACAGTGCCAGGGACCTGGTTTCGATTCCCCGCTGGGTCACTGTCTGTGTGGAGTCTGCACATTCTCCCCATGTCTGAGTGGGTTTCCTCCAGTTGCTCCAGTTTCCTCCCACAAGTTCCGAAAGACATGCTTTTAGGTAATTTGGACATTCTGAATTCTCCCTCAGCGTATCCAAACAGGCGCCGGAATGTGGCGACATGGAGATTTTCACAGTAACTTAATTGCAGTGTTAATGTAAGCCTACTTGTGACAATAATGATTATTATTATTAATAAGCCGGTCCACATCTTGAAAAAACAACTTGGGCAGAAACACCGGGAGGCACTGGAACAGGAATCGGCAAGGCATTCATTCTAACTGACTGGACTGAGCCAGTCTAAGATGGCGGGAGTCAGGTCTGCTTGACCCTCGCCATCAAGCTCATATAATTCAGCTTCAAAAGCCTTCCCTAATCCCCTGCCACCTGTACCCCTAAGTACCGGAAGCTAGCCCCTGCCCAATTAAACGGCAACCCCTCAGTCCAGTTCCCCGCCCCCCCGACCTCCCCATCACAAAATATTCACTCTTCCCTGTATTCTGCTTAAAGCCAAAGAAAGCCCCAAAGCCCTGCTAAATCTCCATAAAGCTCCCAATAGATGCTTCTGGGTCTCTTACATATAACAGTAAATTGTCAGTATATAACGGTACCTGTGCTCCACCCCCCCCCCCTCTAAATATCCCCTTCCATTCCTTCAAGGCCCTCAACACCATAGCCAACGGCTCAATTGCCATCACAAACAACAAAGGAGACAGCGGACATCCCTGCCTCTTGCCCCAATGTAGCCGAAAGGTCGCAGAGGTCATATTATTATGTATGCCGTTGCATACAACAGCCGCACTGAGGACACAAACCCGGGACCCAGCCCAAATATCTCCAAAAGAGTAAAGTGGTATCCCCACTCCACTCGTTTAAACGCCTTCTCTGCATCCAGAGATACAATGACCTCCAGCACCAGACCGGTCACAGGAGTAAGTACCCCCAGCGTATGCCTTGCCCAAAACCTGACGTCTGTGTCTTCTAGACTTTACCCTCAGCAATATGATAGGAACAGTTTACCTTTGTGGTGATACACCACTGTACTTCCCTAGCATTGTACATAGTTATATAATAGTTGTGTGTAACGTGGCCCTGTAATGCTGTGTATGGTACTGTGTATTGTACTGTAGCTCTGTAGAGGTTCAGTCACCTGTATGTAACCTGACCTGGCCACGGAGAGCTCCGCCTTAGCCACTCCCCCGGGAGTTAAGTATAAGACCCAACTTCTGAGACCGGACCCATTTTGTCTGGGGTCGTCTGTGTCGTGTAAGCTTCCTATGTAGTGTATTAAAGCCTTAGTTAAAGTCTCACATGTCTTTGTGGTTCTTGACGCTTAGTGCATCAACCTTTGTCAACTTTTGTCATCATTTTGTATAATTCAGTCTCTCCTTGCTCCAAGGAAAATAACCCCATTGCTTCCAATTTAGTCCTGTAACTGAAATTCCTCATCCCTGGAATGATTCTGATGAATCTCCTTGTGCACCTAAAAGGGACCTTCACGTCCTTCTTGTGCACTGGATACAGAACTCTGTGTCCAAACCAGTGTTTCTACAAATTGTAATAACCCTCATGAGACCACGGGGATGACTCAATTGCTCTCCTCGTGGGGCTGGTGTCATACGAGCTCCCCCACTGAGGGGTAGAGGCCTAGCAGCTGGGACTCGTGAACCAGGTACTTAAAAGCCGGCCCGTATTGGGACCGGCATGGTCGGTAATCCCGGCTGGGACTTATGTGCTGTATGCCACTTTGGGACCTTTAACTTTGTTTTCCTAAATAAACCTTTGTGTTTAATCTTCTAGGAACCCCTGAGGATATTAAATAAATATCCAGCATAACTTCCCTGCTTTCGAACTCTATCTCTGTAAAGACAATAAAGACAATGTGTCTCCTTAATTATTTTCTCGTTACGTCTGTCACATTTAAATGTGAATGTCCAGGTCCCTGTGCCCTGCACAATCTTTAATCCTAATGTATGCCCCATTAAGGAGTGGCACAGTGGCAGAGTTGTTCGCACTGCTGCCTCACAGCACCAGAGACATGGGTTCAATTCCGGTCTTGGGTGACTGTGTGGAGTTGTACGTTCACTCCGTGGCTGCGTGGGTTTCTTCCGGGTGCTCTACTTTCCCTCCACAGTCCAAAGATGTGCAGGTTAGGTGGATTGACCATGCAAACTTTGCCCCTTGTTGTCCAAACATGTGCAGGTTAGGTGGATTGAACATGCAAACATTGCCCCTTGTTGTCCAAAGATGTGCCGGTTAGGTGGATTGACCATGCAAACATTGCCCCTTGTTGTCCAAAGATGTGCAGGTTGGGTGGGGTTGAGGGATAGGGCATGGGGGTGGGCCTAGGTATGGTGCTCTTTCGGAGGGTTGGTGCAGACTTGAAGGGCCTAATGGCCCCTTTCTGCACTGTAGGAATTCTCTATTTATACCTGGCACAGGCTTGGAGGGCCGAAGGACCTGTTCCTGTGCTGTACTTTTCTTTGTTCTTCTATGTGACTGTGGGAGAGGTAAACTTTCCCTCCTCATCCTTCTTGACCTGTCTCCAGTCTTTTTGACACAGAGACCACACTATCCTCCTCCATCATCTCTCTCCTGACATCCAGCTGATTGGGACTGCTCTCACCTGGTTCCATTGTTTATTGCGTTTTTTAATATAAATTTTGATTTTCCAATTAAGGGCAATTTGCATGGTCAATCCACCTACCCTGCACATCTTTGGGTTGTGGGGGCAAAACCCACACAAACACGGGGAGAATGCGCAAACTTCATACGAACAGTGACCCAGAGCCGGGATCAAACCTGGGACCTCGGCGCCATGAGGCAGCAGTGCTACCCACTGTGCCACCGTGCTGTCCTTTTGGTTCCATTGTTAACTATCCAACTGTAGACAGAGAATCACTTGCAATAACTTCTCTTTGTGTTTGAATGAAGAATGAGATGTGACCTCATTGAGACATGTAACATTCTCAGGGTGGTTGACAGGGTAGATGCTGAGAGGTTGTTTCCCTTGTGTAAGTGTCGAGGACCAAAGGGCATAATCTCAGAGTAAGAGGTTGCCCATTTAAGACAAAGATGAGGAGGAATTTCTTCTCTTAGGGGGCAGTGAACCAGTGGAATTCCTTACCAGAGAGAGCTGTAGAGGCTGGGTCGTTAAGTATAAAGCTGAGATGGACAGATTTTTAATCAGTAAGGGAATCAAGGGTTATGGGGATTAGGCGGGAAAATGGATTTGAGGATTATAGCAGATCAATCATGATCGCATGTAGTGAGCGATTGGGGGCCCACTGATCCATGGGCGGGCCTGTGCCATGGAGGCACTCTTTTCCTTCCGTCTCGGCCATTGCCTCCGCGGAAGTGACCCCCCCTGCGCATGCGCGGGGATGACGTCAGCAGCTTCCGACGCTCCCGCGCAAGCGCGGCCTTCCGCCGACCGGCGAGGTCCCTTCGGCCCCGGCTGGCGTGACGCCAATGGCCTTTCCCGCCAGCCGGCGGCGTGCCAACCACACCGGTGCGGGGCTAGCCCCTCAAGGTGAGGGCGTGGCCCCTAAAGGTGTGGAGAAATCCGCACCTTTGGGGCGGCCCGACGCCGGAGTGGTTCCCACCACTCCATCCCGCCAGGACCCCCCGTCCCGCCGGGTAGGGGAGAATCCCGGCCCAGGTCAGCGGAATTTCTATTTCCAGGTGTCACAGGCTGAACCAGCCTTTATTGCTCATCCCGAATTTCCCTTCAGACGAGGAGCTTTCCGGGCCATTTGAGAGGCATTTCAGATTAGTTGATGTGGACCTAAAGTCATATGTAGGTCAGACCAGGCAAGGACGACAGACTTCCTTCCCTAGAGGGTTTTTATGACAATGGTTTCATGGTCATTATTAGACATAGAACAGACAGTGCAGAAGGAGGCCATTCGGACCACCGCGTCTGCACCGATCCACTTAAGTCCTCACTTCCACCCTATCCCCGTAACCCAATAACCCCTCCTAACCTTTTTGGACACGAAGGGCAATTTAGCATGGCCAATCCACCTAACCTGCACGTCTTTGGACTGTGGAAGGAAACCCACGCAGACACGGGGAGAACGTGCAGACTCCGCACGGACAGTGACCCAGTGGGAAATTGAACTGGGACCCTGGCATTGTGTAGCCACAGTCCTAGCCACTGTGCCACCGTGGTGCCCTTTTATTATTTTATTGATTTGAAATGTTACTATCTGCCATGGTGGGATTTGAACCTGGTTCCCCAGAGCATTGGACTCTGGATTACTCGTCCAGTGACAATTCCACTATGCCACCACCTCCTGGGAATTTTGTGGTAAGTAACTCAACTCCTGACTCCACAGAACCTGTTCACTGTGGGATGGAATACTCTTCACTTCCCTGGATGAGTGCAACTCCATACCAGTCCAGAAATTCACCCCCCTCCAGGACAAAGAGCACGTTCTCACTCCACCAGCATCTCCCTGTGATGCAGCAGTTGAAAGAGGATGACAGGTGATAACCATCACACCGCAGCATCCATGCCCATATTTGGCCTGATGTTGTGAGACTTCATGGCATCAGGAGTCAATGTTGAGGATGCCTGGGGATATTCCCTCATGACTGAATATCGCTGTTCTACCACCTCCGACCTGCTGGTGGGCAGGACAAATCCAGAGGTGATGACAGAGCAGTCTCGGATATTTGGATTTGGGTTCATTGTCAAGTGTACCGAGGTACAGTGAAAAGTATTGTTCTGTGTATAGTCCAGACAGATCGGTCCATATGTGAAAAAACATAGATACACAATGTAAATACATGGACACAGATATTGGGTGAAGCATCCAGAGTGTAGTACCACTCAGTAGAGATGATGTGTGGAGAGATCAATTCAGTCCATAAGAGGGACATTCAGGAATCTGTTTGTGCGTGTTCTCAGACTTTTGTATCTCCTGCCCGATGGAAGGGGTTGGAAGAGTGAATAACCCGGGTGGGAGGAGTCTTTGATTATGCTGCCACTTTCTCAAGGCAGCGGGAGGTGTAGACAGAATCAATGGATGGGAGGCGGGTTCTCGTGATGGACTGGGCTGTGTTCACAGCTCTCTGTAGTTTCTTACTGTGCTGGGCCGAGCAGTTGCCATACCAGGCCTGTGATGTAGCCAGATAGGATGCTTTATGTGGTGCATCTGTAAAAATTGGTAAGACTCAATGGGGACATGCCGAATTTCCTTAGTTTCCTGAGGAAGTATAGATGCTGTTGTGCTTTCTTGGTCGTAGCATCGACATGGGTGTAAGATATTGGCTGTAAGGCATCCAAACCAGGAATTTCCTGAGTACTGGTGCAAAATCTGACATGTTTTCCTCTTAATGTGGATCCGTGCAGAAATTGAGTGAGAAAGGGATTCTGTATTTCCTGTCACTGTGAGAGGTTGATGAATAAAATGTGGGTTGAAGTGTGGACATTGTTGTAGTGCATGAAACAGCAGGAAATTGACTCACAGTAATATTCCACCAACAATTTAAATACCACTGCACTTTTTGCAATTACTATTTTGAAATGTCTACAATAACCTTTTGGCTGCATTGAAGCACCTCAGAGCTCAACATGATCGATATAGGAAGCCTGAATATTATTGCGCTTTATGTGATGGCCATTTTGAAATGTTTGTAATGTACTTTCAGATATTTTAAGAATAAAATATATTTTTGCAAAAACAATTATGAAAGGTTTGGGTGTTTGATGTGGTCCAATGGCTCTGTGAAAGGGGCAGTTTGATGGGGTTCAGTGTGTGAAAGGGGCAGTTTGATGGAGTTCAGTTTCTTTGTGAATGATTGGAGAGTTTGATTAGGCGCAATGTGTGTGTGACCTGGGTCCAGAGGAGTTTTGATCAGTGGTATTTGTTGATAATAGAAACGTCACTTTATCTTTTTAAAAGTCCTAAATCCAATTATTCTAAAGTATCAAAAGGATTAAAGTATTCATTATTTTCTGGGGGATAATCCCCCATGACTCTCTTGAAATGTACTACCAATCTTCCAGGAATGGGACGCTTGTCTTACGAACATAGGTTAGACAAGCAAGGGTTGCATTTGCTGGAGTTCTGATAGCAAAAAGATGACTCGGTTGAAGCATATAAGATCCTGTACAATCTTGACAACTCTTGTGGGAGAATATTGAACTAGAGGTCAGTCTCCAAAAATAGTGGTCGCTCATTTAAGACAGAGGGTCATGAATCTTTGCAACTCTCTTCCTCAAAAGGCAGTGGAAGCAGAGTCTTTATAGAATATCTTTAAGGCAGAGGTCAGCTGATTCTTGTTAAGAAAGGGGGTAGGTGGGAATGTGGGGTTGAGGTTATAGTCAGGTTAGCTATGATCTTATTGAATAGTGGAGCAGGCTTAAGGGGACAATTAGTCTACTTCTGCTTCATATGTTTGTATATTCCAGACAAAAACTGAAAAATTAGATTAGTGTAGTCAGATTCTTGTGAACCGATGTGAACATGAATGATCTCCTTCTGTGCTGTGAACATCAATAAATCTGTATCCGAATTCCCTGTTGGTGCTTTTGTTTACCTAGTTTCTTCGCTCCCATAAGTTGCAAAGCCTGTTTTTCACAGCTCTTTGTTGCTTCTTCTGGTCTTGGGCTGTAAATAAACTGTAAATAAAGCAATGGTTTGGCGGTGTAAGTGCAGTAAGTGTGAGTGTAAGAACGCAGACCGGGAAGGAAATAAAGCATGCCGAGATCAACAACCGCTGGTGGATGGGAACAGCAATATGATCAACGAACACCAAATGCCAGACATTAAAAATAAGGCCACAGACCAACTCCAGAAATGAACAAACAGCAACAACCCAGGCGAAAAACGGCCTGCAACTCCAACACCCACTGAATGGCACGACGGATGCCAGGGCTACACTACCCCCCCAATGCATCCCCGTCGAGTTCACGGGGCCAGTGCGGACCAGGACAGCTTTCTCAACCCTGCAACTGTGCAACAGTTTACGAGCACCACCGGCATGCTGGGGAACATTCAACAGCTGGAACACCCAGCTGCATAGACTCTGGACTCTGAGACTGGTAAATCTACCTTTTTATAATGGGGTTTAAAATTGCACTATCAATGTACGAAGCATTAAAGATACTTTGCGGTGTGTAGCCACACTTGGCTACCTAGCAAAGTTGAAAGCCGACCTACTGCTCCTGCAGGAGTGTTGAATTCCTCACCTCAACAGCTACAGGCGCTGGTCGAGCTGGTGGTCCCACGGGCCATCCATCTGGTCAGGAGGAAACGACTGTCATTCCTCCGGCCTGGGTATTCTGCTGCGGGGAGGCAACTTCACCATCTCCGACGTTAAGGAGGTAGTAGGTGGACGTTAGTAGCAGACGTTAAATACACAAACGTCCCTCTCAGACTCATTAACGTGTACGCCCCGGCCAGAAAGAGTGAGCGGCTGGCAGTCCTTCAGTAACTCCCACTGCTGTTGGCCACCTCCAAGCCTGTCAATCTGGGCGGTGACTTGAACTGCATCATCGATGCGGCTGGACGACCCAGCAGAGCTGACAGCAAACTAGACGCTGCGTCCAGGCTCCTGATGGAAATGGTAAAAGATGCCAAGCTGCTTGACGTCTTCGGCAACCCTGCAGACGGAGCGCAGCGTAGATACACATGGTCACAGCCAGACGGGTCCGTCCGCTCCAGGATAGACTTCCTCTTTGTGTCCCGTGCTTTCACGGTCAGGTCCACCGTTGTTAAGCCGGTGTTCTTCTCTGACCACTGCCTCCTACTGGCCAACTGTCACATGCAGGAAAACCAGGGGGCGGGCAGGGGGACATGGAAGCTGAATGTAAAACTGTTGACTCCAGAGAACCTCGAGGAACTTAAAAGGGATTACAAAGGTTGGAGAACCGTCAAACTCCTCTTTGAGTCTCCACATCTTTGGTGGGAAGCAATCAAGGGGAACATCAAAAGGTTTTTCATCCTCAAAGGCATTCAAAAGGTGAGAGAGAGACGAGGGGCAATGTCCAGGCTCCAGAAATGTATGCAGAATCTGCTCCAACTGCAGTCGATGGGGGTTGATGTCAAGGAGGATCTCCAAGAGGTGAAGAGCCAGCAAGCCTCGCTCTACACCTCGGAGGCCTCCAAGGTTATCTTCCGTTCCAGAGTCCGCTCCGTGGAGCAGGATGAAAAGTGCTCATGCTTTTTCTTCCAAAACGTGCACAGAGAGACCTCTGTGATCAGCAGTCTGAAGGAAGAAGATGGCTCTGTAAAGTCATCGCTGTCTCACATCCTGAGGATCAGTAAATTCTTTTATGCCGGACTGTATGATCTGAAGCCAACAGATAACACTGTTTCTCAGACCTTCCTGTCGTCTATCACGACCTATCTTTGTGACTCTCAAATCCTCCTCATCAATTTCTTTCTATCCCCGTTGAGGAAATGTTAACTCTGTGTCGGGTGTGTGTGTGTCAGAGGTGTGTGTGTGCGTTGGGGTGATTGTGAGTATCAAGAATGAGTGTGTGTGTGTTTTTCGTGGGGGGCTGGTGTGCTGGGTCTGAGCGTGTCAGATGTGTGTGTGCGAAAGTGGCACATGGTGCAGTGGTTAGCACTGGGACAACGGCGCTGAGGACCCGGGTTTGAATCCTGGCCCAGGGTCACTGTCCGTGTGGAGGTTGCACATTCTCGCCGTGTCTGCGTGGGTTTCACCCCCACAACCCAAAGGTGTGCAGGTTAGGTGGATTGGCCATGCTAAATTGCCCCTTAATTTAAAAAAATAACAAAATGATTGGGTGCTCTAAATTTAAAAGAAAAAAGATGGGTGTAGGAGTGTCGGGGTAGTGTGTCTGTTTAGGGGCAGCATGGTGGCGCAGTGCTTAGCACTGTTCCCTCACGGCGTTGAAGACTAGAGTTCGATCCAGGACCCAGGTCATTGTCCATGAGGAGTTTGCACATTTTCCTCAGTGTTTGCGTGGGTCTCACCCTCACAACCCAAAGATGTACAGGCTAGGTGGATTGGCCACATCAAATTGCCAATAAATTGGAACATAAAATGAATTGGGTACTCTAAATTTATTTTTAAACAATATAGTGTGTGGTGATGCATGTGGGATGGGGTGCGTGCGTGGGGATGGGGGTGGGGACTCCAAAAACCTCCTCATCAATCTTTCTATTTCCGTGTCAGAAAAGTTAATTGTTTCCTTGCTGAACAAAGATGGACAGACAAAGTTTTGAGAGAGAAAGTTTTCATTCCGGAAATCGGTCCATCGTTTGACTGACAGGTAGCTATGGGGCGGTTCGCTTCCTTTTAAGGCCAATACGCAAATAACATAGCGGACGTTTTAGGCAATGTGTTTCTTATAGAGAGGTATGTTCGACAATTTGTCAAAATCATACAACAGAACTAGTCTAATTCGGTAGAGATAATTGTAAGTAAAGTGACAGTTTGGCCGTGTAAATGCAGTAAGTGTGAGTGAAAGATGTGATGTGTGGTGTGGACTGGGAGGGTGTACTGTTTTTAAGCATACTTACCTGGCAGGTGTGAAACCATGATCAACAAGGTGGTTCGCCCAGGATGAGGCTAGCCCATTGCACTTCGGGTGTGCTGACGCCTGCGATGTCCCCAAATGCGGGATACTCGACTGCAAAATTTGTGGTAGTGGGGGACTGCGTTCGCGCTCTCCCCTGATTTACGAAACAAAAGTAGATTGATCCTTTTCAGATTGAGCAACCTGTTGGAAGCATCGCCCTAAAAACTCTCCAGGAGCCAACAACAGGGTAGCATGGTAACACAGTGGTTAGCATAGAGCATGCAGTTCAGAATGGGGCCGTTCAGCCCATCCAGTCTGCACCGACCCACTTCAGCCCTCACTTCTATCCTATCCCATTAACCTCTCCTAAACTTTTTTCGACAATGAGGGCAGTTTAGCATGGCCAGTCCACATAACCTGCACTTCTTTGCACTGTGGGAGGACACCGCAGCACCTGGAGGAAACCCACGCAGACTCCGCACAGACAGTGACCCAGCGGCGAAGCGAATCTGGCACCCTGGTGCTGTGAAGCCAGGGTGCTATCCACTTCTGCTACCGTGCTGCCCTGCAGTTGCTTCACAGCTCCACGATCCCAGGTCCCATTCCCGGCTCTGTGGACTCTGCACATTCTCCACGTGTCTGCGTGGCTTTCCTCCGGTTGCTCCCACAAGTCCCCAAAGGCATGCTGATAGGTAATTTGGACATTCTCAATTCTCCCGCTCTGTACCCGAACAGGCGCCGGATTGTGGCGACTGGTTGTTTTTCACAGTAACTTCATTGCAGTGTTAATGTAAGCCTATTTGTGACGATAATCATTGTATTTATTACAATCAACATCTTTGTGACTCTCACATCCTCCTCATCAATTTCTTTCTATCCCCGTTGCAGAAATGTTAACTCAGTGTCGGGTGTGTGTGTTGGGTGATTGTGAGTATCAAGAATGAGTGTGTGTGTGTTTTTCGTGGGGGGCTGGTGTGCTGGGTCTGTGCGTGTCAGATGGGTGTGTGCGAAAGTGGCACATGGTGCAGTGGTTAGCACTGGGACAACGGCGCTGAGGACCCGGGTTTGAATCCTGGCCCAGGGTCACTGTCCGTGTGGAGTTTGCACATTCTCGCCGTGTCTGCGTGGGTTTCACCCCCACAACCCAAAGATGTGCAGGTTAGGTGGATTGGCCATGCTAAATTGCCCCTTCATTTAAAAAAATAACAAAATGATTGGGTGCTCTAAATTTAAAAGAAAAAAGATGGGTGTAGGAGTGTCGGGGTAGTGTGTCTGTTTAGGGGCGGCATGGTGGCGCAGTGCTTAGCACTGTTCCCTCACGGCGTCGAAGACCAGAGTTCGATCCAGGCCCCGGGTCATTGTCCATGAGGAGTTTGCACATTTCCCTCAGTGTTTGCGTGGGTCTCACCCTCACAACCCAAAGATGTACAGGCTAGGTGGATTGGCCACATCAAATTGCCAATAAATTGGAACATAAAATGAATTGGGTACTCTACATTTATTTTTAAACAATATAGTGTGTGAGTGTGTGGTGATGCATGTGGGATGGGGTGCGTGCGTGGGGATGGGGGTGGGGAGCATGTCCCCATGAAGATTAACCTGACCCCGCCCCCAAATAAACCTGCAAACATGCCTCTCAATAAACTGCTCATGACGCTAAAAAACCTCTCCTAGAGACAACAACCAATATCTTCGTGACTCCAAAAACCTCCTCATCAATCTTTCTATTTCTGTGTCAGAAAAGTTAATTGTTTCCTTGCTGAATAAAGATGGACAGACAAAGTTTTGAGAGAGATAGTCTTCATTCCGGAAAACGGTCCATCGTTTGACTGATAGGTAGATAAGGGGCGGTTCACTTCCTTTTCAGGCCAATATGCAAATAGCATAGCGGACGTTTTAGGCAATGTGTTTCTTATAGAGAGGTATATTCGACAATTTGTCAAAATCATACAACAGAACTAGTCTAATTCGGTAGAGATAATTGAAAGTAAAGTGACAGTTTGGCCGTGTAAAAACAGTAAGTGTGAGTGAAAGATGTGATGTGTGGTGTGGACTGGGAGGGTGTACTGTTTTTAAGCATACTTACCTGGCAGGGGTGAAACCATGATCAACAAGGTGGTTCGCCCAGGACGAGGCTAGCCCATTGCACTTCGGGTGTGCTGACGCCTGCGATGTCCCCAAATGCGGGATACTCGACTGCAAAATTTGTGGTCGTGGGGGACTGCGTTCGCGCTCTCCCCTGATTTACGGAACTAAAATAGATTGATCCTTTTCTGGTCGAGCAACATGTTGGAAAGATCGCTCTAAAAACCTCTCCCGGAGCCAACAACAGGAGAGCATGGTAACACAGTGGTTAGCACAGAACATACAGTGCAGAATGAGGCCGTTCAGCCCATCCAGTCTGCACCGTCTCACTTCAGCCCTCACTTCTATCCTATCCCCTTAACCCATTAACCTCTCCTAAACTTTTTTCGACAATGAGGGCAGTTTAGCATAGCCAGTCCACATAACCAGCACCTCTTTGCACTGTGGGAGGACACCGCAGCACCTGGAGGAAACCCACGCAGACTCCGCACAGACAGTGACCCAGCAGCGAATCGAATCTGGCACCGTGGCGCTGTGAAGCCACCGTGCTATCCACTTCTGCTGCCCTGCAGTTGCTTCACAGCTCCACGATCCCAGGTCCCATTCCCGGCTCTGTGGACTCTGCACATTCTCTGCGTGGCTTTCCTCCGGTTGCTCCCACAAGTCCCCAAAGGCATGCTGATAGGTAATTTGGACATTCTCAATTCTCCCGCTCTGTACCCGAACAGGCGCCGGATTTTGGCGACTAGTTGTTTTTCACAGTCACTTCATTGCAGTGTTAATGTAAGCCTACTTGTGACGATAATCATTGTTATTATTACAATCAACATTTATGTGACTCGCAAATCCTCCTCATCAATTTCTTTCTATCCCCGTTGAGGAAATGTTAACTCTGTGTCGGGTGTGTGTGTGTCAGAGGTGTGTGTGTGCGTTGGGGTGATTGTGAGTATCAAGAATGAGTGTGCGTGTGTTTTTCGTGGGGGGCTGGTGTGCTGGGTCTGTGCGTGTCAGATGGGTGTGTGCGAAAATGGCACATGGTGCAGTGGTTAGCACTGGGACAACGGCGCTGAGGACCCGGGTTTGAATCCTGGCCCAGGGTCACTGTCCGTGTGGAGTTTGCACATTCTCGCCGTGTCTGCGTGGGTTTCACCCCCACAACCCAAAGATGTGCAGGTTAGGTGGATTGGCCATGCTAAATTGCCCCTTAATTTTAAAAAATAACAAAATGATTGGGTGCTCTAAATTTAAAAGAAAAAAGATGGGTGCAGGAGGGTCGGGGTAGTGTGTCTGTTTAGGGGCGGCATGGTGGCGCAGTGCTTAGCACTGTTCCCTCACGGCGTCGAAGACCAGAGTTCGATCCAGGCCCCGGGTCATTGTCCATGAGGAGTTTGCACATTTCCCTCAGTGTTTGCGTGGGTCTCACCCTCACAACCCAAAGATGTACAGGCTAGGTGGATTGGCCACATCAAATTGCCAATAAATTGGAACATAAAATGAATTGGGTACTCTAAATTTATTTTTAAACAATATAGTGTGTGAGTGTGTGGTGATGCATGTGGGATGGGGTGCGTGCGTGGGGATGGGGGTGGGGAGCATGTCCCCATGAAGATTAACCTGACCCCGCCCCCAAATAAACCTGCAAACATGCCTCTCAATAAACTGCTCATGACGCTAAAAAACCTCTCCTAGAGACAACAACCAATATCTTCGTGACTCCAAAAACCTCCTCATCAATCTTTCTATTTCTGTGTCAGAAAAGTTAATTGTTTCCTTGCTGAATAAAGATGGACAGACAAAGTTTTGAGAGAGATAGTCTTCATTCCGGAAAACGGTCCATCGTTTGACTGATAGGTAGATAAGGGGCGGTTCACTTCCTTTTCAGGCCAATATGCAAATAGCATAGCGGACGTTTTAGGCAATGTGTTTCTTATAGAGAGGTATATTCGACAATTTGTCAAAATCATACAACAGAACTAGTCTAATTCGGTAGAGATAATTGAAAGTAAAGTGACAGTTTGGCCGTGTAAAAACAGTAAGTGTGAGTGAAAGATGTGATGTGTGGTGTGGACTGGGAGGGTGTACTGTTTTTAAGCATACTTACCTGGCAGGGGTGAAACCATGATCAACAAGGTGGTTCGCCCAGGACGAGGCTAGCCCATTGCACTTCGGGTGTGCTGACGCCTGTGATGTCCCCAAATGCGGGATACTCGACTGCAAAATTTGTGGTCGTGGGGGACTGCGTTCGCGCTCTCCCCTGATTTACGGAACTAAAATAGATTGATCCTTTTCTGGTCGAGCAACATGTTGGAAAGATCGCTCTAAAAACCTCTCCCGGAGCCAACAACAGGAGAGCATGGTAACACAGTGGTTAGCACAGAACATACAGTGCAGAATGAGGCCGTTCAGCCCATCCAGTCTGCACCGTCTCACTTCAGCCCTCACTTCTATCCTATCCCCTTAACCCATTAACCTCTCCTAAACTTTTTTCGACAATGAGGGCAGTTTAGCATAGCCAGTCCACATAACCAGCACCTCTTTGCACTGTGGGAGGACACCGCAGCACCTGGAGGAAACCCACGCAGACTCCGCACAGACAGTGACCCAGCAGCGAATCGAATCTGGCACCGTGGCGCTGTGAAGCCACCGTGCTATCCACTTCTGCTGCCCTGCAGTTGCTTCACAGCTCCACGATCCCAGGTCCCATTCCCGGCTCTGTGGACTCTGCACATTCTCTGCGTGGCTTTCCTCCGGTTGCTCCCACAAGTCCCCAAAGGCATGCTGATAGGTAATTTGGACATTCTCAATTCTCCCGCTCTGTACCCGAACAGGCGCCGGATTTTGGCGACTAGTTGTTTTTCACAGTCACTTCATTGCAGTGTTAATGTAAGCCTACTTGTGACGATAATCATTGTTATTATTACAATCAACATTTATGTGACTCGCAAATCCTCCTCATCAATTTCTTTCTATCCCCGTTGAGGAAATGTTAACTCTGTGTCGGGTGTGTGTGTGTCAGAGGTGTGTGTGTGCGTTGGGGTGATTGTGAGTATCAAGAATGAGTGTGCGTGTGTTTTTCGTGGGGGGCTGGTGTGCTGGGTCTGTGCGTGTCAGATGGGTGTGTGCGAAAATGGCACATGGTGCAGTGGTTAGCACTGGGACAACGGCGCTGAGGACCCGGGTTTGAATCCTGGCCCAGGGTCACTGTCCGTGTGGAGTTTGCACATTCTCGCCGTGTCTGCGTGGGTTTCACCCCCACAACCCAAAGATGTGCAGGTTAGGTGGATTGGCCATGCTAAATTGCCCCTTAATTTTAAAAAATAACAAAATGATTGGGTGCTCTAAATTTAAAAGAAAAAAGATGGGTGCAGGAGGGTCGGGGTAGTGTGTCTGTTTAGGGGCGGCATGGTGGCGCAGTGCTTAGCACTGTTCCCTCACGGCGTCGAAGACCAGAGTTCGATCCAGGCCCCGGGTCATTGTCCATGAGGAGTTTGCACATTTCCCTCAGTGTTTGCGTGGGTCTCACCCTCACAACCCAAAGATGTACAGGCTAGGTGGATTGGCCACATCAAATTGCCAATAAATTGGAACATAAAATGAATTGGGTACTCTAAATTTATTTTTAAACAATATAGTGTGTGAGTGTGTGGTGATGCATGTGGGATGGGGTGCGTGCGTGGGGATGGGGGTGGGGAGCATGTCCCCATGAAGATTAACCTGACCCCGCCCCCAAATAAACCTGCAAACATGCCTCTCAATAAACTGCTCATGACGCTAAAAAACCTCTCCTAGAGACAACAACCAATATCTTCGTGACTCCAAAAACCTCCTCATCAATCTTTCTATTTCTGTGTCAGAAAAGTTAATTGTTTCCTTGCTGAATAAAGATGGACAGACAAAGTTTTGAGAGAGATAGTCTTCATTCCGGAAAACGGTCCATCGTTTGACTGATAGGTAGATAAGGGGCGGTTCACTTCCTTTTCAGGCCAATATGCAAATAGCATAGCGGACGTTTTAGGCAATGTGTTTCTTATAGAGAGGTATATTCGACAATTTGTCAAAATCATACAACAGAACTAGTCTAATTCGGTAGAGATAATTGAAAGTAAAGTGACAGTTTGGCCGTGTAAATGCAGTAAGTGTGAGTGAAAGATGTGATGTGTGGTGTGGACTGGGAGGGTGTACTGTTTTTAAGCATACTTACCTGGCAGGTGTGAAACCATGATCAACAAGGTGGTTCGCCCAGGACGAGGCTAGCCCATTGCACTTCGGGTGTGCTGACGCCTGCGATGTCCCCAAATGCGGGATACTCGACTGCAAAATTTGTGGTAGTGGGGGACTGCGTTCGCGCTCTCCCCTGATTTACGGAACTAAAATAGATTGATCCTTTTCTGGTCGAGCAACATGTTGGAAAGATCGCTCTAAAAACCTCTCCCGGAGCCAACAACAGGAGAGCATAGTAACACAGTGGTTAGCACAGAACATACAGTGCAGAATGAGGCCGTTCAGCCCATCCAGTCTGCACCGTCTCACTTCAGCCCTCACTTCTATCCTATCCCCTTAACCCATTAACCTCTCCTAAACTTTTTTCGACAATGAGGGCAGTTTAGCATAGCCAGTCCACATAACCAGCACCTCTTTGCACTGTGGGAGGACACCGCAGCACCTGGAGGAAACCCACACAGACTCCGCACAGACAGTGACCCAGCAGCGAATCGAATCTGGCACCGTGGCGCTGTGAAGCCACCGTGCTATCCACTTCTGCTACCCTGCTGCCCTGCTGTTGCTTCACAGCTCCACGATCCCAGGTCCCATTCCCGGCTCTGTGGACTCTGCACATTCTCTGCGTGGCTTTCCTCCGGTTGCTCCCACAAGTCCCCAAAGGCATGCTGATAGGTAATTTGGACATTCTCAATTCTCCCGCTCTGTACCCGAACAGGCGCCGGATTTTGGCGACTAGTTGTTTTTCACAGTCACTTCATTGCAGTGTTAATGTAAGCCTACTTGTGACGATAATCATTGTTATTATTACAATCAACATTTATGTGACTCGCAAATCCTCCTCATCAATTTCTTTCTATCCCCGTTGAGGAAATGTTAACTCTGTGTCGGGTGTGTGTGTGTCAGAGGTGTGTGTGTGCGTTGGGGTGATTGTGAGTATCAAGAATGAGTGTGCGTGTGTTTTTCGTGGGGGGCTGGTGTGCTGGGTCTGTGCGTGTCAGATGGGTGTGTGCGAAAATGGCACATGGTGCAGTGGTTAGCACTGGGACAACGGCGCTGAGGACCCGGGTTTGAATCCTGGCCCAGGGTCACTGTCCGTGTGGAGTTTGCACATTCTCGCCGTGTCTGCGTGGGTTTCACCCCCACAACCCAAAGATGTGCAGGTTAGGTGGATTGGCCATGCTAAATTGCCCCTTAATTTAAAAAAATAACAAAATGATTGGGTGCTCTAAATTTAAAAGAAAAAAGATGGGTGCAGGAGGGTCGGGGTAGTGTGTCTGTTTAGGGGCGGCATGGTGGCGCAGTGCTTAGCACTGTTCCCTCACGGCGTCGAAGACCAGAGTTCGATCCAGGCCCCGGGTCATTGTCCATGAGGAGTTTGCACATTTCCCTCAGTGTTTGCGTGGGTCTCACCCTCACAACCCAAAGATGTACAGGCTAGGTGGATTGGCCACATCAAATTGCCAATAAATTGGAACATAAAATGAATTGGGTACTCTAAATTTATTTTTAAACATTATAGTGTGTGAGTGTGTGGTGATGCATGTGGGATGGGGTGCGTGCGTGGGGATGGGGGTGGGGAGCATGTCCCCATGAAGATTAACCTGACCCCGCCCCCAAATAAACCTGCAAACATGCCTCTCAATAAACTGCTCATGACGCTAAAAAACCTCTCCTAGAGACAACAACCAATATCTTCGTGACTCCAAAAACCTCCTCATCAATCTTTCTATTTCTGTGTCAGAAAAGTTAATTGTTTCCTTGCTGAATAAAGATGGACAGACAAAGTTTTGAGAGAGATAGTCTTCATTCCGGAAAACGGTCCATCGTTTGACTGATAGGTAGATAAGGGGCGGTTCACTTCCTTTTCAGGCCAATATGCAAATAGCATAGCGGACGTTTTAGGCAATGTGTTTCTTATAGAGAGGTATATTCGACAATTTGTCAAAATCATACAACAGAACTAGTCTAATTCGGTAGAGATAATTGAAAGTAAAGTGACAGTTTGGCCGTGTAAATGCAGTAAGTGTGAGTGAAAGATGTGATGTGTGGTGTGGACTGGGAGGGTGTACTGTTTTTAAGCATACTTACCTGGCAGGGGTGAAATCATGATCAAAAAGGTGGTTCGCTCAGGACGAGGCTAGCCCATTGCACTTCGGGTGTGCTGACGCCTGCGATGTCCCCAAATGCGGGATACTCGACTGCAAAATTTGTGGTAGTGGGGGACTGCGTTCGCGCTCTCCCCTGATTTATGAAACAAAAGTAGATTGATCCTTTTCAGATTGAGCAACCTGTTGGAAGCATCGCCCTAAAAACTCTCCAGGAGCCAACAACAGGGTAGCATGGTAACACAGTGGTTAGCATAGAGCATGCAGTTCAGAATGGGGCCGTTCAGCCCATCCAGTCTGCACCGACCCACTTCAGCCCTCACTTCTATCCTATCCCATTAACCTCTCCTAAACTTTTTTCGACAATGAGGGCAGTTTAGCATGGCCAGTCCACATAACCTGCACTTCTTTGCACTGTGGGAGGACACCGCAGCACCTGGAGGAAACCCACGCAGACTCCGCACAGACAGTGACCCAGCGGCGAATCGAATCTGGCACCCTGGTGCTGTGAAGCCACCGTGCTATCCACTTCTGCTACCGTGCTGCCCTGCAGTTGCTTCACAGCTCCACGATCCCAGGTCCCATTCCCGGCTCTGTGGACTCTGCACATTCTCCACGTGTCTGCGTGGCTTTCCTCCGGTTGCTCCCACAAGTCCCCAAAGGCATGCTGATAGGTAATTTGGACATTCTCAATTCTCCCGCTCTGTACCCGAACAGGCGCCGGATTGTGGCGACTAGTTGTTTTTCACAGTAATTTCATTGCAGTGTTAATGTAAGCCTACTTGTGACGATAATCATTGTTTTTATTACAATCAACATCTTTGTGACTCTCAAATCCTCCTCATCAATTTCTTTCTATCCCCGTTGCAGAAATATTAACTCAGTGTCGGGTGTGTGTGTTGGGTGATTGTGAGTATCAAGAATGAGTGTGTGTGTGTTTTTCGTGGGGGGCTGGTGTGCTGGGTCTGTGCGTGTCAGATGGGTGTGTGCGAAAGTGGCACATGGTGCAGTGGTTAGCACTGGGACAACGGCGCTGAGGACCCGGGTTTGAATCCTGGCCCAGGGTCACTGTCCGTGTGGAGTTTGCACATTCTCGCCGTGTCTGCGTGGGATTCACCCCCACAACCCAAAGATGTGCAGGTTAGGTGGATTGGCCATGCTAAATTGCCCCTTAATTTTAAAAAATAACAAAATGATTGGGTGCTCTAAATTTAAAAGAAAAAAGATGGGTGCAGGAGGGTCGGGGTAGTGTGTCTGTTTAGGGGCGGCATGGTGGCGCAGTGCTTAGCACTGTTCCCTCACGGCGTCGAAGACCAGAGTTCGATCCAGGCCCCGGGTCATTGTCCATGAGGAGTTTGCACATTTCCCTCAGTGTTTGCGTGGGTCTCACCCTCACAACCCAAAGATGTACAGGCTAGGTGGATTGGCCACATCAAATTGCCAATAAATTGGAACATAAAATGAATTGGGTACTCTACATTTATTTTTAAACAATATAGTGTGTGAGTGTGTGGTGATGCATGTGGGATGGGGTGCGTGCGTGGGGATGGGGGTGGGGAGCATGTCCCCATGAAGATTAACCTGACCCCGCCCCCAAATAAACCTGCAAACATGCCTCTCAATAAACTGCTCATGACGCTAAAAAACCTCTCCTAGAGACAACAACCAATATCTTCGTGACTCCAAAAACCTCCTCATCAATCTTTCTATTTCTGTGTCAGAAAAGTTAATTGTTTCCTTGCTGAATAAAGATGGACAGACAAAGTTTTGAGAGAGATAGTCTTCATTCCGTAAAACGGTCCATCGTTTGACTGATAGGTAGATAAGGGGCGGTTCACTTCCTTTTCAGGCCAATATGCAAATAGCATAGCGGACGTTTTAGGCAATGTGTTTCTTATAGAGAGGTATATTCGACAATTTGTCAAAATCATACAACAGAACTAGTCTAATTCGGTAGAGATAATTGTAAGTAAAGTGACAGTTTGGCCGTGTAAATGCAGTAAGTGTGAGTGAAAGATGTGATGTGTGGTGTGGACTGGGAGGGTGTACTGTTTTTAAGCATACTTACCTGGCAGGGGTGAAACCATGATCAACAAGGTGGTTCGCCCAGGATGAGGCTAGCCCATTGCACTTCGGGTGTGCTGACGCCTGCGATGTCCCCAAATGCGGGATACTCGACTGCAAAATTTGTGGTAGTGGTGGACTGCGTTCGCGCTCTCCCCTGATTTACGGAACTAAAATAGATTGATCCTTTTCTGGTCGAGCAACATGTTGGAAAGATCGCTCTAAAAACCTCTCCCGGAGCCAACAACAGGAGAGCATGGTAACACAGTGGTTAGCACAGAACATACAGTGCAGAATGAGGCCGTTCAGCCCATCCAGTCTGCACCGTCTCACTTCAGCCCTCACTTCTATCCTATCCCCTTAACCCATTAACCTCTCCTAAACTTTTTTCGACAATGAGGGCAGTTTAGCATGGCCAGTCCACATAACCTGCACTTCTTTGCACAGTGGGAGGACACCGCAGCACCTGGAGGAAACCCACGCAGACTCCGCACAGACAGTGACCCAGCGGCGAATCGAATCTGGCACCCTGGTGCTGTGAAGCCACGGTGCTATCCACTTCTGCTACCGTGCTGCCCTGCAGTTGCTTCACAGCTCCACGATCCCAGGTCCCATTCCCGGCTCTGTGGACTCTGCACATTCTCTGCGTGGCTTTCCTCCGGTTGCTCCCACAAGTCCCCAAAGGCATGCTGATAGGTAATTTGGACATTCTCAATTCTCCCGCTCTGTACCCGAACAGGCGCCGGATTGTGGCGACTAGTTGTTTTTCACAGTCACTTCATTGCAGTGTTAATGTAAGCCTACTTGTGACGATAATCATTGTTATTATTACAATCAACATTTATGTGACTCGCAAATCCTCCTCATCAATTTCTTTCTATCCCCGTTGAGGAAATGTTAACTCTGTGTCAGGTGTGTGTGTGTCAGAGGTGTGTGTGTGCGTTGGGGTGATTGTGAGTATCAAGAATGAGTGTGCGTGTGTTTTTCGTGGGGGGCTGGTGTGCTGGGTCTGTGCGTGTCAGATGGGTGTGTGTGAAAATGGCACATGGTGCAGTGGTTAGCACTGGGACAACGGCGCTGAGGACCCGGGTTTGAATCCTGGCCCAGGGTCACTGTCCGTGTGGAGTTTGCACATTCTCGCCGTGTCTGCGTGGGTTTCACCCCCACAACCCAAAGATGTGCAGGTTAGGTGGATTGGCCATGCTAAATTGCCCCTTAATTTAAAAAAATAACAAAATGATTGTGTGCTCTAAATTTAAAAGAAAAAAGATGGGTGTAGGAGTGTCGGCGTAGTGTGTCTGTTTAGGGGCGGCATGGTGGCGCAGTGCTTAGCACTGTTCCCTCACGGCGTCGAAGACTAGAGTTCGATCCAGGACCCAGGTCATTGTCCATGAGGAGTTTGCACATTTTCCTCAGTGTTTGCGTGGGTCTCACCCTCACAACCCAAAGATGTACAGGCTAGGTGGATTGGCCACATCAAATTGCCAATAAATTGGAACATAAAATGAATTGGGTACTCTAAATTTATTTTTAAACAATATAGTGTGTGAGTGTGTGGTGATGCATGTGGGATGGGGTGCGTGCGTGGGGATGGGGTTGGGGAGCATGTCCCCATGAAGATTAACCTGACCTCACCCCCAAATAAACCTCCAAACATGCCTCTCAATAAACTGCTCATGACGCTAAAAAACCTCTCCTAGAGACAACAACCAATATCTTCGTGACTCCAAAAACCTCCTCATCAATCTTTCTATTTCTGTGTCAGAAAAGTTAATTGTTTCCTTGCTGAACAAAGATGGACAGACAAAGTTTTGAGAGAGAAAGTCTTCATTCCGGAAAACGGTCCATCGTTTGACTGACAGGTAGATAAGGGGCGGTTCACTTCCTTTTAAGGCCAATATGCAAATAACACAGCGGACGTTTTAGGCAATGTGTTTCTTATAGAGAGGTATATTCGACAATTTGTCAAAATCATACAACAGAACTAGTCTAATTCGGTAGAGATAATTGTAAGTAAAGTGACAGTTTGGCCGTGTAAATGCAGTCAGTGTGAGTGAAAGATGTGATGTGTGGTGTGGACTGGGAGGGTGTACTGTTTTTAAAGCATACTTACCTGGCAGGGGTGAAACCATGATCAACAAGGTGGTTCGCCCAGGACGAGGCTAGCCCATTGCACTTCGGGTGTGCTGACGCCTGCGATGTCCCCAAATGCGGGATACTCGACTGCGAAATTTGTGATAGTGGGGGACTGCGTACGGAACTAAAATAGATTGATCCTTTTCTGGTCGAGCAACATGTTGGAAAGATCGCTCTAAAAACCTCTCCCGGAGCCAACAACAGGAGAGCATGGTAACACAGTGGTTAGCACAGAACATACAGTGCAGAATGAGGCCGTTCAGCCCATCCAGTCTGCACCGTCTCACTTCAGCCCTCACTTCTATCCTATCCCCTTAACCCATTAACCTCTCCTAAACTTTTTTCGACAATGAGGGCAGTTTAGCATAGCCAGTCCACATAACCTGCACTTCTTTGCACTGTGGGAGGACACCGCAGCACCTGGAGGAAACCCACGCAGACTCCGCACAGACAGTGACCCAGCGGCGAATCGAATCTGGCACCCTGGTGCTGTGAAGCCACGGTGCTATCCACTTCTGCTACCGTGCTGCCCTGCAGTTGCTTCACAGCTCCACGATCCCAGGTCCCATTCCCGGCTCTGTGGACTCTGCACATTCTCTGCGTGGCTTTCCTCCGGTTGCTCCCACAAGTCCCCAAAGGCATGCTGATAGGTAATTTGGACATTCTCAATTCTCCCGCTCTGTACCCGAACAGGCGCCGGATTGTGGCGACTAGTTGTTTTTCACAGTCACTTCATTGCAGTGTTAATGTAACCCTACTTGTGACGATAATCATTGTTATTATTACAATCAACATTTATGTGACTCGCAAATCCTCCTCATCAATTTCTTTCTATCCCCGTTGAGGAAATGTTAACTCTGTGTCGGGTGTGTGTGTGTCAGAGGTGTGTGTGTGCGTTGGGGTGATAGTGATTATCAAGAATGAGTGTGCGTGTGTTTTTCGTGGGGGGCTGGTGTGCTGGGTCTGTGCGTGTCAGATGGGTGTGTGCGAAAATGGCACATGGTGCAGTGGTTAGCACTGGGACAACGGCGCTGAGGACCCGGGTTTGAATCCTGGCCCAGGGTCACTGTCCGTGTGGAGTTTGCACATTCTCGCCGTGTCTGCGTGGGTTTCACCCCCACAACCCCAAGATGTGCAGGTTAGGTGGATTGGCCATGCTAAATTGCCCCTTAATTTAAAAAAATAACAAAATGATTGGGTGCTCCAAATTTAATAGAAAAAAGATGGGTGTAGGAGGGTCGGGGTAGTGTGTCTGTTTAGGGGCGGCATGGTGGCGCAGTGCTTAGCACTGTTCCCTCACGGCGTCGAAGACTAGAGTTCGATCCAGGACCCAGGTCATTGTCCATGAGGAGTTTGCACATTTTCCTCAGTGTTTGCGTGGGTCTCACCCTCACAACCCAAAGATGTACAGGCTAGGTGGATTGGCCACATCAAATTGCCAATAAATTGGAACATAAAATGAATTGGGTACTCTAAATTTATTTTTAAACAATATAGTGTGTGAGTGTGTGGTGATGCATGTGGGATGGGGTGCGTGCGTGGGGATGGGGGTGGGGAGCATGTCCCCATGAAGATTAACCTGACCCCACCCCCAAATAAACCTGCAAACATGCCTCTCAATAAACTGCCCATGACGCTAAAAAACCTCTCCTAGAGACAACAACCAATATCTTCGTGACTCCAAAAACCTCCTCATCAATCTTTCTATTTCCGTGTCAGAAAAGTTAATTGTTTCCTTGCTGAACAAAGATGGACAGACAAAGTTTTGAGAGAGAAAGTCTTCATTCCGGAAAACGGTCCATCGTTTGACTGACAGGTAGATAAGGGGCGGTTCACTTCCTTTTAAGGCCAATATGCAAATAGCATAGCGGACGTTTTAGGCAATGTGTTTCTTATAGAGAGGTATGTTCGACAATTTGTCAAAATCATTCAACAGAACTAGTCTAATTCGGTAGAGATAATTGTAAGTAAAGTGACAGTTTGGCCGTGTAAATGCAGTAAGTGTGAGTGAAAGATGTGATGTGTGGTGTGGACTGGGAGGGTGTACTGTTTTTAAGCATACTTACCTGGCAGGGGTGAAACCATGATCAAAAAGGTGGTTCGCCCAGGACGAGGCTAGCCCATTGCACTTCGGGTGTGCTGACGCCTGCGATGTCCCCAAATGCGGGATACTCGACTGCAAAATTTGTGGTAGTGGGGGACTGCGTTCGCGCTCTCCCCTGATTTACGAAACAAAAATAGATTGATCCTTTTCAGATCGAGCAACCTGTTGGAAGCATCGCCCTGAAAACCTCTCCAGGAGCCAACAACAGGGTAGCATGGTAACACAGTGGTTAGCATAGAACATGCAGTTCAGAATGAGGCCGTTCAGCCCATCCAGTCTGCACCGACCCACTTCAGCCCTCACTTCTATCCTATCCCATTAACCTCTCCTAAACTTTTTTCGACAATGAGGGCAGGTTAGCATGGCCAGTCCACATAACCTGCACTTCTTTGCACTGTGGGAGGACACCGCAGCACCTGGAGGAAACCCACGCAGACTCCGCACAGACAGTGACCCAGCGGCGAATCGAATCTGGCACCCTGGTGCTGTGAAGCCACGGTGCTATCCACTTCTGCTACCGTGCTGCCCTGCAGTTGCTTCACAGCTCCACGATCCCAGGTCCCATTCCCGGCTCTGTGGACTCTGCACATTCTCCACGTGTCTGCGTGGCTTTCCTCCGGTTGCTCCCACAAGTCCCCAAAGGCATGCTGATAGGTAATTTGGACATTCTCAATTCTCCCGCTCTGTACCCGAACAGGCGCCGGATTGTGGCGACTAGTTGTTTTTCACAGTAACTTCATTGCAGTGTTAATGTAAGCCTACTTGTGACGATAATCATTGTTTTTATTACAATCAACATCTTTGTGACTCTCAAATCCTCCTCATCAATTTCTTTCTATCCCCGTTGCAGAAATGTTAACTCAGTGTCGGGTGTGTGTGTTGGGTGATTGTGAGTATCAAGAATGAGTGTGTGTGTGTTTTTCGTGGGGGGCTGGTGTGCTGGGACTGTGCGTGTCAGATGGGTGTGTGCGAAAGTGGCACATGGTGCAGTGGTTAGCACTGGGACAACGGCGCTGAGAACCCGGGTTTGAATCCTGGCCCAGGGTCACTGTCCGTGTGGAGTTTGCACATTCTCGCCGTGTCTGCGTGGGTTTCACCCCCACAACCCAAAGATGTGCAGGTTAGGTGGATTGGCCATGCTAAATTGCCCCTTAATTTAAAAAAATAACAAAATGATTGGGTGCTCTAAATTTAAAAGAAAAAAGATGGGTGCAGGAGGGTCGGGGTAGTGTGTCTGTTTAGGGGCAGCATGGTGGCGCAGTGCTTAGCACTGTTCCCTCACGGCGTCGAAGACCAGAGTTCGATCCAGGCCCCGGGCCATTGTCCATGAGGAGTTTGCACATTTTCCTCAGTGTTTGCGTGGGTCTCACCCTCACAACCCAAAGATGTACAGGCTAGGTGGATTGGCCACATCAAATTGCCAATAAATTGGAACATAAAATGAATTGGGTACTCTAAATTTATTTTTAAACAATATAGTGTGTGAGTGTGTGGTGATGCATGTGGGATGGGGTGCGTGCGTGGGGATGGGGGTGGGGAGCATGTCCCCATGAAGATTAACCTGACCCCGCCCCCAAATAAACCTGCAAACATGCCTCTCAATAAACTGCTCATGACGCTAAAAAAACCTCTCCTAGAGACAACAACCAATATCTTCGTGACTCCAAAAACCTCCTCATCAATCTTTCTATTTCTGTGTCAGAAAAGTTAATTGTTTCCTTGCTGAATAAAGATGGACAGACAAAGTTTTGAGAGAGATAGTCTTCATTCCGGAAAACGGCCCATCGTTTGACTGATGGGTAGATAAGGGGCGGTTCACTTCCTTTTCAGGCCAATATGCAAATAGCATAGCGGACGTTTTAGGCAACGTGTTTCTTATAGAGAGGTATATTCGACAATTTGTCAAAATCATACAACAGAACTAGTCTAATTCGGTAGAGATAATTGTAAGTAAAGTGACAGTTTGGCCGTGTAAATGCAGTAAGTGTGAGTGAAAGATGTGATGTGTGGTGTGGACTGGGAGGGTGTACTGTTTTTAAGCATACTTACCTGGCCGGGGTGAAACCATGATCAAAAAGGTGGTTCGCCCAGGACGAGGCTAGCCCATTGCACTTCGGGTGTGCTGACGCCTGCGATGTCCCCAAATGCGGGATACTCGACTGCAAAATTTGTGGTAGTGGGGGACTGCGTTCGCGCTCTCCCCTGATTTACAAAACAAAAATAGATTGATCCTTTTCAGATCGAGCAACCTGTTGGAAGCATCGCCCTAAAAACCTCTCCAGGAGCCAACAACAGGGTAGCATGGTAACACAGTGGTTAGCATAGAACATGCAGTTCAGAATGAGGCCGTTCAGCCCATCCAGTCTGCACCGACCCACTTCAGCCCTCACTTCTATCCTATCCCATTAACCTCTCCTAAACTTTTTTCGACAATGAGGGCAGTTTAGCATGGCCAGTCCACATAACCTGAACTTCTTTGCACTGTGGGAGGACACCGCAGCACCTGGAGGAAACCCACGCAGACTCCGCACAGACAGTGACCCAGCGGCGAATCGAATCTGGCACCCTGGTGCTGTGAAGCCACGGTGCTATCCACTTCTGCTACCGTGCTGCCCTGCAGTTGCTTCACAGCTCCACGATCCCAGGTCCCATTCCCGGCTCTGTGGACTCTGCACATTCTCCACGTGTCTGCGTGGCTTTCCTCCGGTTGCTCCCACAAGTCCCCAAAGGCATGCTGATAGGTAATTTGGACATTCTCAATTCTCCCGCTCTGTACCCGAACAGGCGCCGGATTGTGGCGACTAGTTGTTTTTCACAGTAACTTCATTGCAGTGTTAATGTAAGCCTACTTGTGACGATAATCATTGTTTTTATTACAATCAACATCTTTGTGACTCTCAAATCCTCCTCATCAATTTCTTTCTATCCCCGTTGCAGAAATGTTAACTCAGTGTCGGGTGTGTGTGTTGGGTGCTTGTGAGTATCAAGAATGAGTGTGTGTTTGTTTTTCGTGGGGGGCTGGTGTGCTGGGTCTGTGCGTGTCAGATGGGTGTGTGCGAAAGTGGCACATGGGGCAGTGGTTAGCACTGGGACAACGGCGCTGAGAACCCGGGTTTGAATCCTGGCCCAGGGTCACTGTCCGCGTGGAGTTTGCACATTCTCGCCATGTCTGCGTGGGTTTCACCCCCACAACCCAAAGATGTGCAGGTTAGGTGGATTGGCCATGCTAAATTGCCCCTTAATTTAAAAAAATAACAAAATGATTGGGTGCTCTAAATTTAAAAGAAAAAAGATGGGTGCAGGAGGGTCGGGGTAGTGTGTCTGTTTAGGGGCGGCATGGTGGCGCAGTGCTTAGCACTGTTCCCTCACGGCGTCGAAGACCAGAGTTCGATCCAGGCCCCGGGCCATTGTCCATGAGGAGTTTGCACATTTTCCTCAGTGTTTGCGTGGGTCTCACCCTCACAACCCAAAGATGTACAGGCTAGGTGGATTGGCCACATCAAATTGCCAATAAATTGGAACATAAAATGAATTGGGTACTCTAAATTTATTTTTAAACAATATAGTGTGTGAGTGTGTGGTGATGCATGTGGGATGGGGTGCGTGCGTGGGGATGGGGGTGGGGAGCATGTCCCCATGAAGATTAACCTGACCCCGCCCCCAAATAAACCTGCAAACATGCCTCTCAATAAACTGCTCATGACGCTAAAAAACCTCTCCTAGAGACAACAACCAATATCTTCGTGACTCCAAAAACCTCCTCATCAATCTTTCTATTTCTGTGTCAGAAAAGTTAATTGTTTCCTTGCTGAATAAAGATGGACAGACAAAGTTTTGAGAGAGATAGTCTTCATTCCGGAAAACGGCCCATCGTTTGACTGATAGGTAGATAAGGGGCGGTTCACTTCCTTTTCAGGCCAATATGCAAATAGCATAGCGGACGTTTTAGGCAATGTGTTTCTTATAGAGAGGTATATTCGACAATTTGTCAAAATCATACAACAGAACTAGTCTAATTCGGTAGAGATAATTGTAAGTAAAGTGACAGTTTGGCCGTGTAAATGCAGTAAGTGTGAGTGAAAGATGTGATGTGTGGTGTGGACTGGGAGGGTGTACTGTTTTTAAACATACTTACCTGGCAGGGGTGTAACCATGGTCAAAAGGTGGTTCGCCCAGGACGAGGCTAGCCCATTGCACTTCGGGTGTGCTGACGCCTGCGATGTCCCCAAATGCGGGATACTCGACTGCAAAATTTGTGGTAGTGTGGGACTGCGTTCGCGCTCTCCCCTGATTTACGGAACTAAAATAGATTGATCCTTTTCTGGTCGAGCAACATGTTGGAAAGATCGCTCTTAAAACCTCTCCCGGAGCCAACAACAGGAGAGCATGGTAACACAGTGGTTAGCACAGAACATACAGTGCAGAATGAGGCCGTTCAGCCCATCCAGTCTGCACCGTCTCACTTCAGCCCTCACTTCTATCCTATCCCCTTAACCCATTAACCTCTCCTAAACTTTTTTCGACAATGAGGGCAGTTTAGCATAGCCAGTCCACATAACCAGCACCTCTTTGCACTGTGGGAGGACACCGCAGCACCTGGAGGAAACCCACGCAGACTCCGCACAGACAGTGACCCAGCAGCGAATCGAATCTGGCACCGTGGCGCTGTGAAGCCACCGTGCTATCCACTTCTGCTACCCTGCTGCCCTGCTGTTGCTTCACAGCTCCACGATCCCAGGTCCCATTCCCGGCTCTGTGGACTCTGCACATTCTCTGCGTGGCTTTCCTCCGGTTGCTCCCACAAGTCCCCAAAGGCATGCTGATAGGTAATTTGGACATTCTCAATTCTCCCGCTCTGTACCCGAACAGGCGCCGGATTTTGGCGACTAGTTGTTTTTCACAGTCACTTCATTGCAGTGTTAATGTAAGCCTACTTGTGACGATAATCATTGTTATTATTACAATCAACATTTATGTGACTCGCAAATCCTCCTCATCAATTTCTTTCTATCCCCGTTGAGGAAATGTTAACTCTGTGTCGGGTGTGTGTGTGTCAGAGGTGTGTGTGTGCGTTGGGGTGATTGTGAGTATCAAGAATGAGTGTGCGTGTGTTTTTCGTGGGGGACTGGTGTGCTGGGTCTGTGCGTGTCAGATGGGTGTGTGCGAAAATGGCACATGGTGCAGTGGTTAGCACTGGGACAACGGCGCTGAGGACCCGGGTTTGAAACCTGGCCCAGGGTCACTGTCCGTGTGGAGTTTGCACATTCTCGCCGTGTCTGCGTGGGTTTCACCCCCACAACCCAAAGATGTGCAGGTTAGGTGGATTGGCCATGCTAAATTGCCCCTTAATTTAAAAAAATAACAAAATGATTGGGTTCTCTAAATTTAAAAGAAAAAAGATGGGTGTAGGAGTGTCGGGGTAGTGTGTCTGTTTAGGGGCGGCATGGTGGCGCAGTGCTTAGCACTGTTCCCTCACGGCGTCGAAGACCAGAGTTCGATCCAGGACCCAGGTCATTGTCCATGAGGAGTTTGCACATTTTCCTCAGTGTTTGCGTGGGTCTCACCCTCACAACTCAAAGATGTACAGGCTAGGTGGATTGGCCACATCAAATTGCCAATAAATTGAAACATAAAATGAATTGGGTACTCTAAATTTATTTTTAAACAATATAGTGTGTGAGTGTGTGGTGATGCATGTGGGATGGGGTGCGTGCGTGGGGATGGGGGTGGGGAGCATCTCCCCATGAAGATTAACCTGACCCCACCCCCAAATAAACCTGCAAACATGCCTCTCAATAAACTGCTCATGACGCTAAAAAACCTCTCCTAGAGACAACAACCAATATCTTCGTGACTCCAAAAACCTCCTCATCAATCTTTCTATTTCCGTGTCAGAAAAGTTAATTGTTTCCTTGCTGAACAAAGATGGACAGACAAAGTTTTGAGAGAGAAAGTCTTCATTCCGGAAAACGGTCCATCGTTTGACTGACAGGTAGATAAGGGGCGGTTCACTTCCTTTTAAGGCCAATATGCAAATAGCATAGCGGACGTTTTAGGCAATGTGTTTCTTATAGAGAGGTATGTTCGACAATTTGTCAAAATCATACAACAGAACTAGTCTAATTCGGTAGAGATAATTGTAAGTAAAGTGACAGTTTGGCCGTGTAAATGCAGTAAGTGTGAGTGAAAGATGTGATGTGTGGTGTGGACTGGGAGGGTGTACTGTTTTTAAGCATACTTACCTGGCAGGGGTGAAACCATGATCAAAAAGGTGGTTCGCCCAGGACGAGGCTAGCCCATTGCACTTCGGGTGTGCTGACGCCTGCGATGTCCCCAAATGCGGGATACTCGACTGCAAAATTTGTGGTAGTGGGGTACTGCGTTCGCGCTCTCCCCTGATTTACGAAACGAAAATAGATTGATCCTTTTCAGATCGAGCAACCTGTTGGAAGCATCGCCCTAAAAACCTCTCCAGGAGCCAACAACAGGGTAGCATGGTAACACAGTGGTTAGCATAGAACATGCAGTTCAGAATGAGGCCGTTCAGCCCATCCAGTCTGCACCGACCCACTTCAGCCCTCACTTCTATCCTATCCCATTAACCTCTCCTAAACTTTTTTCGACAATGAGGGCAGTTTAGCATAGCCAGTCCACATAACCAGCACCTCTTTGCACTGTGGGAGGACACCGCAGCACCTGGAGGAAACCCACGCAGACTCCGCACAGACAGTGACCCAGCAGCGAATCGAATCTGGCACCGTGGCACTGTGAAGCCACGGTGCTATCCACTTCTGCTACCGTGCTGCCCTGCAGTTGCTTCACAGCTCCACGATCCCAGGTCCCATTCCCGGCTCTGTGGACTCTGCACATTCTCCACGTGTCTGCGTGGCTTTCCTCCGGTTGCTCCCACAAGTCCCCAAAGGCATGCTGATAGGTAATTTGGACATTCTCAATTCTCCCGCTCTGTACCCGAACAGGCGCCGGATTGTGGCGACTAGTTGTTTTTCACAGTAACTTCATTGCAGTGTTAATGTAAGCCTACTTGTGACGATAATCATTGTTTTTATTACAATCAACATCTTTGTGACTCTCAAATCCTCCTCATCAATTTCTTTCTATCCCCGTTGCAGAAATGTTAACTCAGTGTCGGGTGTGTGTGTTGGGTGATTGTGAGTATCAAGAATGAGTGTGTGTGTGTTTTTCGTGGGGGGCTGGTGTGCTGGGTCTGTGCGTGTCAGATGGGTGTGTGCGAAAGTGGCACATGGTGCAGTGGTTAGCACTGGGACAACGGCGCTGAGGACCCGGGTTTGAATCCTGGCCCAGGCTCACTGTCCGTGTGGAGTTTGCACATTCTCGCCGTGTCTGCGTGGGTTTCACCCCCACAACCCAAAGATGTGCAGGTTAGGTGGATTGGCTATGCTAAATTGCCCCTTAATTTAAAAAAATAACAAAATGATTGGGTGCTCTAAATTTAAAAGAAAAAAGATGGGTGCAGGAGGGTCGGGGTAGTGTGTCTGTTTAGGGGCGGCATGGTGGCGCAGTGCTTAGCACTGTTCCCTCACGGCGTCGAAGACCAGAGTTCGATCCAGGCCCCGGGTCATTGTCCATGAGGAGTTTGCACATTTCCCTCAGTGTTTGCGTGGGTCTCACCCTCACAACCCAAAGATGTACAGGCTAGGTGGATTGGCCACATCAAATTGCCAATAAATTGGAACATAAAATTAATTGGGTACTCTAAATTTATTTTTAAACAATATAGTGTGTGAGTGTGTGGTGATGCATGTGGGATGGGGTGCGTGCGTGGGGATGGGGGTGGGGAGCATGTCCCCATGAAGATTAACCTGACCCCGCCCCCAAATAAACCTGCAAACATGCCTCTCAATAAACTGCTCATGACGCTAAAAAACCTCTCCTAGAGACAACAACCAATATCTTCGTGACTCCAAAAACCTCCTCATCAATCTTTCTATTTCTGTGTCAGAAAAGTTAATTGTTTCCTTGCTGAATAAAGATGGACAGACAAAGTTTTGAGAGAGATAGTCTTCATTCCGGAAAACGGTCCATCGTTTGACTGATAGGTAGATAAGGGGCGGTTCACTTCCTTTTCAGGCCAATATGCAAATAGCATAGCGGACGTTTTAGGCAATGTGTTTCTTATAGAGAGGTATATTCGACAATTTGTCAAAATCATACAACAGAACTAGTCAAATTCGGTAGAGATAATTGTAAGTAAAGTGACAGTTTGGCCGTGTAAATGCAGTAAGTGTGAGTGAAAGATGTGATGTGTGGTGTGGACTGGGAGGGTGTACTGTTTTTAAGCATACTTACCTGGCAGGGGTGAAACCATGATCAACAAGGTGGTTCGCCCAGGACGAGGCTAGCCCATTGCACTTCGGGTGTGCTGACGCCTGCGATGTCCCCAAATGCGGGATACTCGACTGCAAAATTTGTGGTAGTGGGGGACTGCGTTCGCGCTCTCCCCTGATTTACGGAACTAAAATAGATTGATCCTTTTCTGGTCGAGCAACATGTTGGAAAGATCGCTCTAAAAACCTCTCCCGGAGCCAACAACAGGAGAGCATGGTAACACAGTGGTTAGCACAGAACATACAGTGCAGAATGAGGCCGTTCAGCCCATCCAGTCTGCACCGTCTCACTTCAGCCCTCACTTCTATCCTATCCCCTTAACCCATTAACCTCTCCTAAACTTTTTTCGACAATGAGGGCAGTTTAGCATAGCCAGTCCACATAACCAGCACCTCTTTGCACTGTGGGAGGACACCGCAGCACCTGGAGGAAACCCACGCAGACTCCGCACAGACAGTGACCCAGCAGCGAATCGAATCTGGCACCGTGGCGCTGTGAAGCCACCGTGCTATCCACTTCTGCTACCCTGCTGCCCTGCTGTTGCTTCACAGCTCCACGATCCCAGGTCCCATTCCCGGCTCTGTGGACTCTGCACATTCTCTGCGTGGCTTTCCTTCGGTTGCTCCCACAAGTCCCCAAAGGCATGCTGATAGGTAATTTGGACATTCTCAATTCTCCCGCTCTGTACCCGAACAGGCGCCGGATTTTGGCGACTAGTTGTTTTTCACAGTCACTTCATTGCAGTGTTAATGTAAGCCTACTTGTGACGATAATCATTGTTATTATTACAATCAACATTTATGTGACTCGCAAATCCTCCTCATCAATTTCTTTCTATCCCGTTGAGGAAATGTTAACTCTGTGCCGGGTGTGTGTGTGTCAGAGATGTGTGTGTGCGTTGGGGTGATTGTGATTATCAAGAATGAGTGTGCTTGTGTTTTTCGTGGGGGCTGGTGTGCTGGGTCTGTGCGTGTCAGATGGGTGTGTGCGAAAATGGCACATGGTGCAGTGGTTAGCACTGGGACAACGGCGCTGAGGACCCGGGTTTGAATCCTGGCCCAGGGTCACTGTCCGTGTGGAGTTTGCACATTCTCGCCGTGTCTGCGTGGGTTTCACCCCCACAACCCAAAGATGTGCAGGTTAGGTGGATTGGCCATGCTAAATTGCCCCTTAATTTAAAAAAATAACAAAATGATTGGGTGCTCTAAATTTAAAAGAAAAAAGATGGGTGTAGGAGTGTCGGGGTAGTGTGTCTGTTTAGGGGCGGCATGGTGGCGCAGTGCTTAGCACTGTTCCCTCACGGCGTCGAAGACTAGAGTTCGATCCAGGACCCAGGTCATTGTCCATGAGGAGTTTGCACATTTTCCTCAGTGTTTGCGTGGGTCTCACCCTCACAACCCAAAGATGTACAGGCTAGGTGGATTGGCCACATCAAATTGCCAATAAATTGGAACATAAAATGAATTGGGTACTCTAAATTTATTTTTAAACAATATAGTGTGTGAGTGTGTGGTGATGCATGTGGGATGGGGTGCGTGCGTGGTGATGGGGGTGGGGAGCATGTCCCCATGAAGATTAACCTGACCCCACCCCCAAATAAACCTGCAAACATGCCTCTCAATAAACTGCCCATGACGCTAAAAAACCTCTCCTAGAGACAACAACCAATATCTTCGTGACTCCAAAAACCTCCTCATCAATCTTTCTATTTCCGTGTCAGAAAAGTTAATTGTTTCCTTGCTGAACAAAGATGGACAGACAAAGTTTTGAGAGAGAAAGTCTTCATTCCGGAAAACGGTCCATCGTTTGACTGACAGGTAGATAAGGGGCGGTTCACTTCCTTTTAAGGCCAATATGCAAATAGCATAGCGGACGTTTTAGGCAATGTGTTTCTTATAGAGAGGTATGTTCGACAATTTGTCAAAATCATTCAACAGAACTAGTCTAATTCGGTAGAGATAATTGTAAGTAAAGTGACAGTTTGGCCGTGTAAATGCAGTAAGTGTGAGTGAAAGATGTGATGTGTGGTGTGGACTGGGAGGGTGTACTGTTTTTAAGCATACTTACCTGGCAGGAGTGAAACCATGATAAAAAAGGTGGTTCGCCCAGGACGAGGCTAGCCCATTGCACTTCGGGTGTGCTGACGCCTGCGATGTCCCCAAATGCGGGATACTCGACTGCAAAATTTGTGGTAGTGGGGGACTGCGTTCGCGCTCTCCCCTGATTTACGAAACAAAAATAGATTGATCCTTTTCAGATCGAGCAACCTGTTGGAAGCATCGCCCTAAAAACCTCTCCAGGAGCCAACAACAGGGTAGCATGGTAACACAGTGGTTAGCATAGAACATGCAGTTCCGAATGAGGCCGTTCAGCCCATCCAGTCTGCACCGACCCACTTCAGCCCTCACTTCTATCCTATCCCATTAACCTCTCCTAAACTTTTTTCGACAATGAGGGCAGTTTAGCATGGCCAGTCCACATAACCTGCACTTCTTTGCACTGTGGGAGGACACCGCAGCACCTGGAGGAAACCCACGCAGACTCCGCACAGACAGTGACCCAGCGGCGAATCGAATCTGGCACCCTGGTGCTGTGAAGCCACGGTGCTATCCACTTCTGCTACCGTGCTGCCCTGCAGTTGCTTCACAGCTCCACGATCCCAGGTCCCATTCCCGGCTCTGTGGACTCTGCACATTCTCCACGTGTCTGCGTGGCTTTCCTCCGGTTGCTCCCACAAGTCCCCAAAGGCATGCTGATAGGTAATTTGGACATTCTCAATTCTCCCGCTCTGTACCCGAACAGGCGCCGGATTGTGGCGACTAGTTGTTTTTCACAGTAACTTCATTGCAGTGTTAATGTAAGCCTACTTGTGACGATAATCATTGTTTTTATTACAATCAACATCTTTGTGACTCTCAAATCCTCCTCATCAATTTCTTTCTATCCCCGTTGCAGAAATGTTAACTCAGTGTCGGGTGTGTGTGTTGGGTGATTGTGAGTATCAAGAATGAGTGTGTGTGTGTTTTTCGTGGGGGGCTGGTGTGCTGGGTCTGTGCGTGTCAGATGGGTGTGTGCGAAAGTGGCACATGGTGCAATGGTTAGCACTGGGACAACGGCGCTGAGGACCCGGGTTTGAATCCTGGCCCAGGGTCACTGTCCGTGTGGAGTTTGCACATTCTCGCCGTGTCTGCGTGGGTTTCACCCCCACAACCCAAAGATGTGCAGGTTAGGTGGATTGGCCATGCTAAATTGCCCCTTAATTTAAAAAAATAACAAAATGATTGGGTGCTCTAAATTTAAAAGAAAAAAGATGGGTGCAGGAGGGTCGGGGTAGTGTGTCTGTTTAGGGGCGGCATGGTGGCGCAGTGCTTAGCACTGTTCCCTCACGGCGTCGAAGACCAGAGTTCGATCCAGGCCCCGGGTCATTGTCCATGAGGAGTTTGCACATTTCCCTCAGTGTTTGCGTGGGTCTCACCCTCACAACCCAAAGATGTACAGGCTAGGTGGATTGGCCACATCAAATTGCCAATAAATTGGAACATAAAATGAATTGGGTACTCTAAATTTATTTTTAAACAATATAGTGTGTGAGTGTGTGGTGATGCATGTGGGATGGGGTGCGTGCGTGGGGATGGGGGTGGGGAGCATGTCCCCATGAAGATTAACCTGACCCCGCCCCCAAATAAACCTGCAAACATGCCTCTCAATAAACTGCTCATGACGCTAACAAACCTCTCCTAGAGACAACAACTAATATCTTCGTGACTCCAAAAACCTCCTCATCAATCTTTCTATTTCTGTGTCAGAAAAGTTAATTGTTTCCTTGCTGAATAAAGATGGACAGACAAAGTTTTGAGAGAGATAGTCTTCATTCCGGAAAACGGCCCATCGTTTGACTGATAGGTAGATAAGGGGCGGTTCACTTCCTTTTCAGGCCAATATGCAAATAGCATAGCGGACGTTTTAGGCAATGTGTTTCTTATAGAGAGGTATATTCGACAATTTGTCAAAATCATACAACAGAACTAGTCTAATTCGGTAGAGATAATTGTAAGTAAAGTGACAGTTTGGCCGTGTAAATGCAGTAAGTGTGAGTGAAAGATGTGATGTGTGGTGTGGACTGGGAGGGTGTACTGTTTTTAAGCATACTTACCTGGCAGGGGTGAAACCATGGTCAACAAGGTGGTTCGCCCAGGACGAGGCTAGCCCAGTGCACTTCGGGTGGGCTGACGCCTTCGATGTCCCCAAATGCGGGATACTCGACTGCAAAATTTGTGGTAGTGGGGGACTGCGTTCGCGCTCTCCCCTGATTTACGGAACTAAAATAGATTGATCCTTTTCTGGTCGAGCAACATGTTGGAAAGATCGCTCTAAAAACCTCTCCCGGAGCCAACAACAGGAGAGCATGGTAACACAGTGGTTAGCACAGAACATACAGTGCAGAATGAGGCCGTTCAGCCCATCCAGTCTGCACCGTCTCACTTCAGCCCTCACTTCTATCCTATCCCCTTAACCCATTAACCTCTCCTAAACTTTTTTCGACAATGAGGGCAGTTTAGCATAGCCAGTCCACATAACCAGCACCTCTTTGCACTATGGGAGGACACCGCAGCACCTGGAGGAAACCCACGCAGACTCCGCACAGACAGTGACCCAGCAGCGAATCGAATCTGGCACCGTGGCGCTGTGAAGCCACCGTGCTATCCACTTCTGCTACCCTGCTGCCCTGCTGTTGCTTCACAGCTCCACGATCCCAGGTCCCATTCCCGGCTCTGTGGACTCTGCACATTCTCTGCGTGGCTTTCCTCCGGTTGCTCCCACAAGTCCCCAAAGGCATGCTGATAGGTAATTTGGACATTCTCAATTCTCCCGCTCTGTACCCGAACAGGCGCCGGATTTTGGCGACTAGCTTTTTTTCACAGTCACTTCATTGCAGTGTTAATGTAAGCCTACTTGTGACGATAATCATTGTTATTATTACAATCAACATTTATGTGACTCGCAAATCCTCCTCATCAGTTTCTTTCTATCCCCGTTGAGGAAATGTTAACTCTGTGTCGGGTGTGTGTGTGTCAGAGGTGTGTGTGTGCGTTGGGGTGATTGTGAGTATCAAGAATGAGTGTGCGTGTGTTTTTCGTGGGGGGCTGGTGTGCTGGGTCTGTGCGTGTCAGATGGGTGTGTGCGAAAATGGCACATGGTGCAGTGGTTAGCACTGGGACAACGGCGCTGAGGACCCGGGTTTGAATCCTGGCCCAGGGTCACTGTCCGTGTGGAGTTTGCACATTCTCGCCGTGTCTGCGTGGGTTTCACCCCCACAACCCAAAGATGTGCAGGTTAGGTGGATTGGCCATGCTAAATTGCCCCTTAATTTAAAAAAATAACAAAATGATTGGGTGCTCTAAATTTAAAAGAAAAAAGATGGGTGTAGGAGTGTCGGGGTAGTGTGTCTGTTTAGGGGCGGCATGGTGGCGCAGTGCTTAGCACTGTTCCCTCACGGCGTCGAAGACTAGAGTTCGATCCAGGACCCAGGTCATTGTCCATGAGGAGTTTGCACATTTTCCTCAGTGTTTGCGTGGGTCTCACCCTCACAACCCAAAGATGTACAGGCTAGGTGGATTGGCCACATCAAATTGCCAATAAATTGGAACATAAAATGAATTGGGTACTCTAAATTTATTTTTAAACAATATAGTGTGTGAGTGTGTGGTGATGCATGTGGGATGGGGTGCGTGCGTGGGGATGGGGGTGGGGAGCATGTCCCCATGAAGATTAACCTGACCCCACCCCCAAATAAACCTACAGACATGCCTCTCAATAAACTGCTCATGACGCTAAAAAACCTCTCCTAGAGACAACAACCAATATCTTCGTGACTCCAAAAACCTCCTCATCAATCTTTCTATTTCCGTGTCAGAAAAGTTAATTGTTTCCTTGCTGAACAAAGATGGACAGACAAAGTTTTGAGAGAGAAAGTCTTCATTCCGGAAAACGGTCCATCGGTTGACTGACAGGTAGATAAGGGGCGGTTCACTTCCTTTTAAGGCCAATATGCAAATAGCATAGCGGACGTTTTAGGCAATGTGTTTCTTATAGAGAGGTATGTTCGACAATTTGTCAAAATCATACAACAGAACTAGTCTAATTCGGTAGAGATAATTGTAAGTAAAGTGACAGTTTGGCCGTGTAAATGCAGTAAGTGTGAGTGAAAGATGTGATGTGTGGTGTGGACTGGGAGGGTGTACTGTTTTTAAGCATACTTACCTGGCAGGGGTGAAACCATGATCAAAAAGGTGGTTCGCCCAGGACGAAGCTAGCCCATTGCACTTCGGGTGTGCTGACGCCTGCGATGTCCCCAAATGCGGGATACTCGACTGCAAAATTTGTGGTAGTGGGGGACTGCGTTCGCGCTCTCCCCTGATTTACGAAACAAAAATAGATTGATCCTTTTCAGATCGAGCAACCTGTTGGAAGCATCGCCCTAAAAACCTCTCCAGGAGCCAACAACAGGGTAGCATGGTAACACAGTGGTTAGCATAGAACATGCAGTTCAGAATGAGGCCGTTCAGCCCATCCAGTCTGCACCGACCCACTTCAGCCCTCACTTCTATCCTATCCCATTAACCTCTCCTAAACTTTTTTCGACAATGAGGGCAGTTTAGCATGGCCAGTCCACATAACCTGCACTTCGTTGCACTGTGGGAGGACACCGCAGCACCTGGAGGAAACCCACGCAGACTCCGCACAGACAGTGACCCAGCGGCGAATCGAATCTGGCACCCTGGTGCTGTGAAGCCACGGTGCTATCCACTTCTGCTACCGTGCTACCCTGCAGTTGCTTCACAGCTCCACGATCCCAGGTCCCATTCCCGGCTCTGTGGACTCTGCACATTCTCCACGTGTCTGCGTGGCTTTCCCCCGGTTGCTCCCACAAGTCCCCAAAGGCATGCTGATAGGTAATTTGGACATTCTCAATTCTCCCGCTCTGTACCCGAACAGGCGCCGGATTGTGGCGACTAGTTGTTTTTCACAGTAACTTCATTGCAGTGTTAATGTAAGCCTACTTGTGACGATAATCATTGTTTTTATTACAATCAACATCTTTGTGACTCTCAAATCCTCCTCATCAATTTCTTTCTATCCCCGTTGCAGAAATGTTAACTCAGTGTCGGGTGTGTGTGTTGGGTGATTGTGAGTATCAAGAATGAGTGTGTGTGTGTTTTTCGTGGGGGGCTGGTGTGCTGGGTCTGTGCGTGTCAGATGGGTGTGTGCGAAAGTGGCACATGGTGCAGTGGTTAGCACTGGGACAACGGCGCTGAGGACCCGGGTTTGAATCCTGGCCCAGGGTCACTGTCCGTGTGGAGTTTGCACATTCTCGCCGTGTCTGCGTGGGTTTCACCCCCACAACCCAAAGATGTGCAGGTTAGGTGGATTGGCCATGCTAAATTGCCCCTTAATTTAAAAAAATAACAAAATGATTGGGTGCTCTAAATTTAAAAGAAAAAAGATGGGTGCAGGAGGGTCGGGGTAGTGTGTCTGTTTAGGGGCGGCATGGTGGCGCAGTGCTTAGCACTGTTCCCTCACGACGTCGAAGACCAGAGTTCGATCCAGGCCCCGGGTCATTGTCCATGAGGAGTTTGCACATTTTCCTCAGTGTTTGCGTGGGTCTCACCCTCACAACCCAAAGATGTACAGGCTAGGTGGATTGGCCACATCAAATTGCCAATAAATTGGAACATAAAATGAATTGGGTACTCTAAATTTATTTTTAAACAATATAGTGTGTGAGTGTGTGGTGATGCATGTGGGATGGGGTGCGTGCGTGGGGATGGGGGTGGGGAGCATGTCCCCATGAAGATTAACCTGACCCCGCCCCCAAATAAACCTGCAAACATGCCTCTCAATAAACTGCTCATGACGCTAAAAAACCTCTCCTAGAGACAACAACCAATATCTTCGTGACTCCAAAAACCTCCTCATCAATCTTTCTATTTCTGTGTCAGAAAAGTTAATTGTTTCCTTGCTGAATAAAGATGGACAGACAAAGTTTTGAGAGAGATAGTCTTCATTCCGGAAAACGGTCCATCGTTTGACTGATAGGTAGATAAGGGGCGGTTCACTTCCTTTTCAGGCCAATATGCAAATAGCATAGCGGACGTTTTAGGCAATGTGTTTCTTATAGAGAGGTATATTCGACAATTTGTCAAAATCATACAACAGAACTAGTCTAATTCGGTAGAGATAATTGTAAGTAAAGTGACAGTTTGGCCGTGTAAATGCAGTAAGTGTGAGTGAAAGATGTGATGTGTGGTGTGGACTGGGAGGGTGTACTGTTTTTAAGCATACTTACCTGGCAGGGGTGAAACCATGATCAGAAAGGTGGTTCGCCCAGGACGAGGCTATCCCATTGCACTTCGGGTGTGCTGACGCCTGCGATGTCCCCAAATGCGGGATACTCGACTGCAAAATTTGTGGTAGTGGGGGACTGCGTTCGCGCTCTCCCCTGATTTACGAAACAAAAATAGATTGATCCTTTTCAGATCGAGCAACCTGTTGGAAGCATCGCCCTAAAAACCTCTCCAGGAGCCAACAACAGGGTAGCATGGTAACACAGTGGTTAGCATAGAACATGCAGTTCAGAATGAGGCCGTTCAGCCCATCCAGTCTGCACCGACCCACTTCAGCCCTCACTTCTATCCTATCCCATTAACCTCTCCTAAACTTTTTTCGACAATGAGGGCAGTTTAGCATGGCCAGTCCACATAACCTGCACTTCTTTGCACTGTGGGAGGACACCGCAGCACCTGGAGGAAACCCACGCAGACTCCGCACAGACAGTGACCCAGCGGCGAATCGAATCTGGCACCCTGGTGCTGTGAAGCCACGGTGCTATCCACTTCTGCTACCGTGCTGCCCTGCAGTTGCTTCACAGCTCCACGATCCCAGGTCCCATTCCCGGCTCTGTGGACTCTGCACATTCTCCACGTGTCTGCGTGGCTTTCCCCCGGTTGCTCCCACAAGTCCCCAAAGGCATGCTGATAGGTAATTTGGACATTCTCAATTCTCCCGCTCTGTACCCGAACAGGCGCCGGATTGTGGCGACTAGTTGTTTTTCACAGTAACTTCATTGCAGTGTTAATGTAAGCCTACTTGTGACGATAATCATTGTTTTTATTACAATCAACATCTTTGTGACTCTCAAATCCTCCTCATCAATTTCTTTCTATCCCCGTTGCAGAAATGTTAACTCAGTGTCGGGTGTGTGTGTTGGGTGATTGTGAGTATCAAGAATGAGTGTGTGTGTGTTTTTCGTGGGGGGCTGGTGTGCTGGGTCTGTGCGTGTCAGATGGGTGTGTGCGAAAGTGGCACATGGTGCAGTGGTTAGCACTGGGACAACGGCGCTGAGAACCCGGGTTTGAATCCTGGCCCAGGGTCACTGTCCGTGTGGAGTTTGCACATTCTCGCCGTGTCTGCGTGGGTTTCACCCCCACAACCCAAAAGATGTGCAGGTTAGGTGGATTGGCCATGCTAAATTGCCCCTTAATTTAAAAAAATAACAAAATGATTGGGTGCTCTAAATTTAAAAGAAAAAAGATGGGTGCAGGAGGGTCGGGGTAGTGTGTCTGTTTAGGGGCGGCATGGTGGCGCAGTGCTTAGCACTGTTCCCTCACGACGTCGAAGACCAGAGTTCGATCCAGGCCCCGGGTCATTGTCCATGAGGAGTTTGCACATTTTCCTCAGTGTTTGCGTGGGTCTCACCCTCACAACCCAAAGATGTACAGGCTAGGTGGATTGGCCACATCAAATTGCCAATAAATTGGAACATAAAATGAATTGGGTACTCTAAATTTATTTTTAAACAATATAGTGTGTGAGTGTGTGGTGATGCATGTGGGATGGGGTGCGTGCGTGGGGATGGGGGTGGGGAGCATGTCCCCATGAAGATTAACCTGACCCCGCCCCCAAATAAACCTGCAAACATGCCTCTCAATAAACTGCTCATGACGCTAAAAAACCTCTCCTAGAGACAACAACCAATATCTTCGTGACTCCAAAAACCTCCTCATCAATCTTTCTATTTCTGTGTCAGAAAAGTTAATTATTTCCTTGCTGAATAAAGATGGACAGACAAAGTTTTGAGAGAGATAGTCTTCATTCCGGAAAACGGTCCATCGTTTGACTGATAGGTAGATAAGGGGCGGTTCACTTCCTTTTCAGGCCAATATGCAAATAGCATAGCGGACGTTTTAGGCAATGTGTTTCTTATAGAGAGGTATATTCGACAATTTGTCAAAATCACACAACAGAACTAGTCTAATTCGGTAGAGATAATTGTAAGTAAAGTGACAGTTTGGCCGTGTAAATGCAGTAAGTGTGAGTGAAAGATGTGATGTGTGGTGTGGACTGGGAGGGTGCACTGTTTTTAAGCATACTTACCTGGCAGGGGTGAAACCATGATCAACAAGGTGGTTCGCCCAGGACGAGACTAGCCCATTGCACTTCGGGTGTGCTGACGCCTGCGATGTCCCCAAATGCGGGATACTCGACTGCAAAATTTGTGGTAGTGGGGGACTGCGTTCGCGCTCTCCCCTGATTTACGGAACTAAAATAGATTGATCCTTTTCTGGTCGAGCAACATGTTGGAAAGATCGCTCTAAAAACCTCTCCCGGAGCCAACAACAGGAGAGCATGGTAACACAGTGGTTAGCACAGAACATACAGTGCAGAATGAGGCCGTTCAGCCCATCCAGTCTGCACCGTCTCACTTCAGCCCTCACTTCTATCCTATCCCCTTAACCCATTAACCTCTCCTAAACTTTTTTCGACAATGAGGGCAGTTTAGCATAGCCAGTCCACATAACCAGCACCTCTTTGCACTGTGGGAGGACACCGCAGCACCTGGAGGAAACCCACGCAGACTCCGCACAGACAGTGACCCAGCAGCGAATCGAATCTGGCACCGTGGCGCTGTGAAGCCACCGTGCTATCCACTTTTGCTACCCTGCTGCCCTGCTGTTGCTTCACAGCTCCACGATCCCAGGTCCCATTCCCGGCTCTGTGGACTCTGCACATTCTCTGCATGGCTTTCCTCCGGTTGCTCCCACAAGTCCCCAAAGGCATGCTGATAGGTAATTTGGACATTCTCAATTCTACCGCTCTGTACCCGAACAGGCGCCGGATTTTGGCGACTAGTTGTTTTTCACAGTCACTTCATTGCAGTGTTAATGTAAGCCTACTTGTGACGATAATCATTGTTATTATTACAATCAACATTTATGTGACTCGCAAATCCTCCTCATCAATTTCTTTCTAACCCCGTTGAGGAAATGTTAACTCTGTGTCGGGTGTGTGTGTGTCAGAGGTGTGTGTGTGCGTTGGGGTGATTGTGAGTATCAAGAATGAGTGTGCGTGTGTTTTTCGTGGGGGGCTGGTGTGCTGGGTCTGTGCGTGTCAGATGGGTGTGTGCGAAAATGGCACATGGTGCAGTGGTTAGCACTGGGACAACGGCGCTGAGGACCCGGGTTTGAATCCTGGCCCAGGGTCACTGTCCGTGTGGAGTTTGCACATTCTCGCCGTGTCTGCGTGGGTTTCACCCCCACAACCCAAAGATGTGCAGGTTAGGTGGATTGGCCATGCTAAATTGCCCCTTAATTTAAAAAAATAACAAAATGATTGGGTGCTCTAAATTTAAAAGAAAAAAGATGGGTGTAGGAGTGTCGGGGTAGTGTGTCTGTTTAGGGGCGGCATGGTGGCGCAGTGCTTAGCACTGTTCCCTCACGGCGTCGAAGACTAGAGTTCGATCCAGGACCCAGGTCATTGTCCATGAGGAGTTTGCACATTTTCCTCAGTGTTTGCGTGGGTCTCACCCTCACAACCCAAAGATGTACAGGCTAGGTGGATTGGCCACATCAAATTGCCAATAAATTGGAACATAAAATGAATTGGGTACTCTAAATTTATTTTTAAACAATATAGTGTGTGAGTGTGTGGTGATGCATGTGGGATGGGGTGCGTGCGTGGGGATGGGGGTGGGGAGCATGTCCCCATGAAGATTAACCTGACCCCACCCCCAAATAAACCTGCAAACATGCCTCTCAATAAACTGCCCATGACGCTAAAAAACCTCTCCTAGAGACAACAACCAATATCTTCGTGACTCCAAAAACCTCCTCATCAATCTTTCTATTTCCGTGTCAGAAAAGTTAATTGTTTCCTTGCTGAACAAAGATGGACAGACAAAGTTTTGAGAGAGAAAGTCTTCATTCCGGAAAACGGTCCATCGTTTGACTGACAGGTAGATAAGGGGCGGTTCACTTCCTTTTCAGGCCAATATGCAAATAGCATAGCGGACGTTTTAGGCAATGTGTTTCTTATAGAGAGGTATGTTCGACAATTTGTCAAAATCATTCAACAGAACTAGTCTAATTCGGTAGAGATAATTGTAAGTAAAGTGACAGTTTGGCCGTGTAAATGCAGTAAGTGTGAGTGAAAGATGTGATGTGTGGTGTGGACTGGGAGGGTGTACTGTTTTTAAGCATACTTACCTGGCAGGGGTGAAACCATGATCAAAAAGGTGGTTCGCTCAGGACGAGTCTAGCCCATTGCACTTCGGGTGTGCTGACGCCTGCGATGTCCCCAAATGCGGGATACTCGACTGCAAAATTTGTGGTAGTGGGGGACTGCGTTCGCGCTTTCCCCTGATTTACGGAACTAAAATAGATTGATCCTTTTCTGGTCGAGCAACATGTTGGAAAGATCGCTCTAAAAACCTCTCCCGGAGCCAACAACAGGAGAGCATGGTAACACAGTGGTTAGCACAGAACATACAGTGCAGAATGAGGCCGTTCAGCCCATCCAGTCTGCACCGTCTCACTTCAGCCCTCACTTCTATCCTATCCCCTTAACCCATTAACCTCTCCTAAACTTTTTTCGACAATGAGGGCAGTTTAGCATAGCCAGTCCACATAACCAGCACCTCTTTGCACTGTGGGAGGACACCGCAGCACCTGGAGGAAACCCACGCAGACTCCGCACAGACAGTGACCCAGCAGCGAATCGAATCTGGCACCGTGGCGCTGTGAAGCCACCGTGCTATCCACTTTTGCTACCCTGCTGCCCTGCTGTTGCTTCACAGCTCCACGATCCCAGGTCCCATTCCCGGCTCTGTGGACTCTGCACATTCTCTGCATGGCTTTCCTCCGGTTGCTCCCACAAGTCCCCAAAGGCATGCTGATAGGTAATTTGGACATTCTCAATTCTACCGCTCTGTACCCGAACAGGCGCCGGATTTTGGCGACTAGTTGTTTTTCACAGTCACTTCATTGCAGTGTTAATGTAAGCCTACTTGTGACGATAATCATTGTTATTATTACAATCAACATTTATGTGACTCGCAAATCCTCCTCATCAATTTCTTTCTAACCCCGTTGAGGAAATGTTAACTCTGTGTCGGGTGTGTGTGTGTCAGAGGTGTGTGTGTGCGTTGGGGTGATTGTGAGTATCAAGAATGAGTGTGCGTGTGTTTTTCGTGGGGGGCTGGTGTGCTGGGTCTGTGCGTGTCAGATGGGTGTGTGCGAAAATGGCACATGGTGCAGTGGTTAGCACTGGGACAACGGCGCTGAGGACCCGGGTTTGAATCCTGGCCCAGGGTCACTGTCCGTGTGGAGTTTGCACATTCTCGCCGTGTCTGCGTGGGTTTCACCCCCACAACCCAAAGATGTGCAGGTTAGGTGGATTGGCCATGCTAAATTGCCCCTTAATTTAAAAAAATAACAAAATGATTGGGTGCTCTAAATTTAAAAGAAAAAAGATGGGTGTAGGAGTGTCGGGGTAGTGTGTCTGTTTAGGGGCGGCATGGTGGCGCAGTGCTTAGCACTGTTCCCTCACGGCGTCGAAGACTAGAGTTCGATCCAGGACCCAGGTCATTGTCCATGAGGAGTTTGCACATTTTCCTCAGTGTTTGCGTGGGTCTCACCCTCACAACCCAAAGATGTACAGGCTAGGTGGATTGGCCACATCAAATTGCCAATAAATTGGAACATAAAATGAATTGGGTACTCTAAATTTATTTTTAAACAATATAGTGTGTGAGTGTGTGGTGATGCATGTGGGATGGGGTGCGTGCGTGGGGATGGGGGTGGGGAGCATGTCCCCATGAAGATTAACCTGACCCCACCCCCAAATAAACCTGCAAACATGCCTCTCAATAAACTGCCCATGACGCTAAAAAACCTCTCCTAGAGACAACAACCAATATCTTCGTGACTCCAAAAACCTCCTCATCAATCTTTCTATTTCCGTGTCAGAAAAGTTAATTGTTTCCTTGCTGAACAAAGATGGACAGACAAAGTTTTGAGAGAGAAAGTCTTCATTCCGGAAAACGGTCCATCGTTTGACTGACAGGTAGATAAGGGGCGGTTCACTTCCTTTTCAGGCCAATATGCAAATAGCATAGCGGACGTTTTAGGCAATGTGTTTCTTATAGAGAGGTATGTTCGACAATTTGTCAAAATCATTCAACAGAACTAGTCTAATTCGGTAGAGATAATTGTAAGTAAAGTGACAGTTTGGCCGTGTAAATGCAGTAAGTGTGAGTGAAAGATGTGATGTGTGGTGTGGACTGGGAGGGTGTACTGTTTTTAAGCATACTTACCTGGCAGGGGTGAAACCATGATCAAAAAGGTGGTTCGCTCAGGACGAGGCTAGCCCATTGCACTTCGGGTGTGCTGACGCCTGCGATGTCCCCAAATGCGGGATACTCGACTGCAAAATTTGTGGTAGTGGGGGACTGCGTTCGCGCTCTCCCCTGATTTACGAAACAAAAATAGATTGATCCTTTTCAGATCGAGCAACCTGTTGGAAGCATCGCCCTGAAAACCTCTCCAGGAGCCAACAACAGGGTAGCATGGTAACACAGTGGTTAGCATAGAACATGCAGTTCAGAATGAGGCCGTTCAGCCCATCCAGTCTGCACCGACCCACTTCAGCCCTCACTTCTATCCTATCCCATTAACCTCTCCTAAACTTTTTTCGACAATGAGGGCAGGTTAGCATGGCCAGTCCACATAACCTGCACTTCTTTGCACTGTGGGAGGACACCGCAGCACCTGGAGGAAACCCACGCAGACTCCGCACAGACAGTGACCCAGCGGCGAATCGAATCTGGCACCCTGGTGCTGTGAAGCCACGGTGCTATCCACTTCTGCTACCGTGCTGCCCTGCAGTTGCTTCACAGCTCCACGATCCCAGGTCCCATTCCCGGCTCTGTGGACTCTGCACATTCTCCACGTGTCTGCGTGGCTTTCCTCCGGTTGCTCCCACAAGTCCCCAAAGGCATGCTGATAGGTAATTTGGACATTCTCAATTCTCCCGCTCTGTACCCGAACAGGCGCCGGATTGTGGCGACTAGTTGTTTTTCACAGTAACTTCATTGCAGTGTTAATGTAAGCCTACTTGTGACGATAATCATTGTTTTTATTACAATCAACATCTTTGTGACTCTCAAATCCTCCTCATCAATTTCTTTCTATCCCCGTTGCAGAAATGTTAACTCAGTGTCGGGTGTGTGTGTTGGGTGATTGTGAGTATCAAGAATGAGTGTGTGTGTGTTTTTCGTGGGGGGCTGGTGTGCTGGGTCTGTGCGTGTCAGATGGGTGTGTGCGAAAGTGGCACATGGTGCAGTGGTTAGCACTGGGACAACGGCGCTGAGAACCCGGGTTTGAATCCTGGCCCAGGGTCACTGTCCGTGTGGAGTTTGCACATTCTCGCCGTGTCTGCGTGGGTTTCACCCCCACAACCCAAAGATGTGCAGGTTAGGTGGATTGGCCATGCTAAATTGCCGCTTCATTTAAAAAAATAACAAAATGATTGGGTGCTCTAAATTTAAAAGAAAAAAGATGGGTGCAGGAGGGTCGGGGTAGTGTGTCTGTTTAGGGGCGGCATGGTGGCGCAGTGCTTAGCACTGTTCCCTCACGGCGTCGAAGACCAGAGTTCGATCCAGGCCCCGGGTCATTGTCCATGAGGAGTTTGCACATTTCCCTCAGTGTTTGCGTGGGTCTCACCCTCACAACCCAAAGATGTACAGGCTAGGTGGATTGGCCACATCAAATTGCCAATAAATTGGAACATAAAATGAATTGGGTACTCTACATTTATTTTTAAACAATATAGTGTGTGAGTGTGTGGTGATGCATGTGGGATGGGGTGCGTGCGTGGGGATGGGTGTGGGGAGCATGTCCCCATGAAGATTAACCTGACCCCGCCCCCAAATAAACCTGCAAACATGCCTCTCAATAAACTGCTCATGACGCTAAAAAACCTCTCCTAGAGACAACAACCAATATCTTCGTGACTCCAAAAACCTCCTCATCAATCTTTCTATTTCTGTGTCAGAAAAGTTAATTGTTTCCTTGCTGAATAAAGATGGACAGACAAAGTTTTGAGAGAGATAGTCTTCATTCCGGAAAACGGTCCATCGTTTGACTGATAGGTAGATAAGGGGCGGTTCACTTCCTTTTCAGGCCAATATGCAAATAGCATAGCGGACGTTTTAGGCAATGTGTTTCTTATAGAGAGGTATATTCGACAATTTGTCAAAATCATACAACAGAACTAGTCTAATTCGGTAGAGATAATTGAAAGTAAAGTGACAGTTTGGCCGTGTAAAAACAGTAAGTGTGAGTGAAAGATGTGATGTGTGGTGTGGACTGGGAGGGTGTACTGTTTTTAAGCATACTTACCTGGCAGGGGTGAAACCATGATCAACAAGGTGGTTCGCCCAGGACGAGGCTAGCCCATTGCACTTCGGGTGTGCTGACGCCTGCGATGTCCCCAAATGCGGGATACTCGACTGCAAAATTTGTGGTAGTGGGGGACTGCGTTCGCGCTCTCCCCTGATTTACGGAACTAAAATAGATTGATCCTTTTCTGGTCGAGCAACATGTTGGAAAGATCGCTCTAAAAACCTCTCCCGGAGCCAACAACAGGAGAGCATGGTAACACAGTGGTTAGCACAGAACATACAGTGCAGAATGAGGCCGTTCAGCCCATCCAGTCTGCACCGTCTCACTTCAGCACTCACTTCTATCCTATCCCCTTAACCCATTAACCTCTCCTAAACTTTTTTCGACAATGAGGGCAGTTTAGCATAGCCAGTCCACATAACCAGCACCTCTTTGCACTGTGGGAGGACACCGCAGCACCTGGAGGAAACCCACGCAGACTCCGCACAGACAGTGACCCAGCAGCGAATCGAATCTGGCACCGTGGCGCTGTGAAACCACCGTGCTATCCACTTCTGCTGCCCTGCTGTTGCTTCACAGCTCCACGATCCCAGGTCCCATTCCCGGCTCTGTGGACTCTGCACATTCTCTGCGTGGCTTTCCTCCGGTTGCTCCCACAAGTCCCCAAAGGCATGCTGATAGGTAATTTGGACATTCTCAATTCTCCCGCTCTGTACCCGAACAGGCGCCGGATTTTGGCGACTAGTTGTTTTTCACAGTCACTTCATTGCAGTGTTAATGTAAGCCTACTTGTGACGATAATCATTGTTATTATTACAATCAACATTTATGTGACTCGCAAATCCTCCTCATCAATTTCTTTCTATCCCCGTTGAGGAAATGTTAACTCTGTGTCGGGTGTGTGTGTGTCAGAGGTGTGTGTGTGCGTTGGGGTGATTGTGAGTATCAAGAATGAGTGTGCGTGTGTTTTTCGTGGGGGGCTGGTGTGCTGGGTCTGTGCGTGTCAGATGGGTGTGTGCGAAAATGGCACATGGTGCAGTGGTTAGCACTGGGACAACGGCGCTGAGGACCCGGGTTTGAATCCTGGCCCAGGGTCACTGTCCGTGTGGAGTTTGCACATTCTCGCCGTGTCTGCGTGGGTTTCACCCCCACAACCCAAAGATGTGCAGGTTAGGTGGATTGGCCATGCTAAATTGCCCCTTAATTTTAAAAAATAACAAAATGATTGGGTGCTCTAAATTTAAAAGAAAAAAGATGGGTGCAGGAGGGTCGGGGTAGTGTGTCTGTTTAGGGGCGGCATGGTGGCGCAGTGCTTAGCACTGTTCCCTCACGGCGTCGAAGACCAGAGTTCGATCCAGGCCCCGGGTCATTGTCCATGAGGAGTTTGCACATTTCCCTCAGTGTTTGCGTGGGTCTCACCCTCACAACCCAAAGATGTACAGGCTAGGTGGATTGGCCACATCAAATTGCCAATAAATTGGAACATAAAATGAATTGGGTACTCTAAATTTATTTTTAAACAATATAGTGTGTGAGTGTGTGGTGATGCATGTGGGATGGGGTGCGTGCGTGGGGATGGGGGTGGGGAGCATGTCCCCATGAAGATTAACCTGACCCCGCCCCCAAATAAACCTGCAAACATGCCTCTCAATAAACTGCTCATGACGCTAAAAAACCTCTCCTAGAGACAACAACCAATATCTTCGTGACTCCAAAAACCTCCTCATCAATCTTTCTATTTCTGTGTCAGAAAAGTTAATTGTTTCCTTGCTGAATAAAGATGGACAGACAAAGTTTTGAGAGAGATAGTCTTCATTCCGGAAAACGGTCCATCGTTTGACTGATAGGTAGATAAGGGGCGGTTCACTTCCTTTTCAGGCCAATATGCAAATAGCATAGCGGACGTTTTAGGCAATGTGTTTCTTATAGAGAGGTATATTCGACAATTTGTCAAAATCATACAACAGAACTAGTCTAATTCGGTAGAGATAATTGAAAGTAAAGTGACAGTTTGGCCGTGTAAATGCAGTAAGTGTGAGTGAAAGATGTGATGTGTGGTGTGGACTGGGAGGGTGTACTGTTTTTAAGCATACTTACCTGGCAGGGGTGAAACCATGATCAACAAGGTGGTTCGCCCAGGACGAGGCTAGCCCATTGCACTTCGGGTGTGCTGACGCCTGCGATGTCCCCAAATGCGGGATACTCGACTGCAAAATTTGTGGTAGTGGGGAACTGCGTTCGCGCTCTCCCCTGATTTACGGAACTAAAATAGATTGATCCTTTTCTGGTCGAGCAACATGTTGGAAAGATCGCTCTAAAAATCTCTCCCGGAGCCAACAACAGGAGAGCATAGTAACACAGTGGTTAGCACAGAACATACAGTGCAGAATGAGGCCGTTCAGCCCATCCAGTCTGCACCGTCTCACTTCAGCCCTCACTTCTATCCTAACCCATTAACCTCTCCTAAACTTTTTTCGACAATGAGGGCAGTTTAGCATAGCCAGTCCACATAACCAGCACCTCTTTGCACTGTGGGAGGACACCGCAGCACCTGGAGGAAACCCACACAGACTCCGCACAGACAGTGACCCAGCAGCGAATCGAATCTGGCACCGTGGCGCTGTGAAGCCACCGTGCTATCCACTTCTGCTACCCTGCTGCCCTGCTGTTGCTTCACAGCTCCACGATCCCAGGTCCCATTCCCGGCTCTGTGGACTCTGCACATTCTCTGCGTGGCTTTCCTCCGGTTGCTCCCACAAGTCCCCAAAGGCATGCTGATAGGTAATTTGGACATTCTCAATTCTCCCGCTCTGTACCCGAACAGGCGCCGGATTTTGGCGACTAGTTGTTTTTCACAGTCACTTCATTGCAGTGTTAATGTAAGCCTACTTGTGACGATAATCATTGTTATTATTACAATCAACATTTATGTGACTCGCAAATCCTCCTCATCAATTTCTTTCTATCCCCGTTGAGGAAATGTTAACTCTGTGTCAGGTGTGTGTGTGTCAGAGGTGTGTGTGTGCGTTGGGGTGATTGTGAGTATCAAGAATGAGTGTGCGTGTGTTTTTCGTGGGGGGCTGGTGTGCTGGGTCTGTGCGTGTCAGATGGGTGTGTGCGAAAATGGCACATGGTGCAGTGGTTAGCACTGGGACAACGGCGCTGAGGACCCGGGTTTGAATCCTGGCCCAGGGTCACTGTCCGTGTGGAGTTTGCACATTCTCGCCGTGTCTGCGTGGGTTTCACCCCCACAACCCAAAGATGTGCAGGTTAGGTGGATTGGCCATGCTAAATTGCCCCTTAATTTTAAAAAATAACAAAATGATTGGGTGCTCTAAATTTAAAAGAAAAAAGATGGGTGCAGGAGGGTCGGGGTAGTGTGTCTGTTTAGGGGCGGCATGGTGGCGCAGTGCTTAGCACTGTTCCCTCACGGCGTCGAAGACCAGAGTTCGATCCAGGCCCCGGGTCATTGTCCATGAGGAGTTTGCACATTTCCCTCAGTGTTTGCGTGGGTCTCACCCTCACAACCCAAAGATGTACAGGCTAGGTGGATTGGCCACATCAAATTGCCAATAAATTGGAACATAAAATGAATTGGGTACTCTAAATTTATTTTTAAACATTATAGTGTGTGAGTGTGTGGTGATGCATGTGGGATGGGGTGCGTGCGTGGGGATGGGGGTGGGGAGCATGTCCCCATGAAGATTAACCTGACCCCGCCCCCAAATAAACCTGCAAACATGCCTCTCAATAAACTGCTCATGACGCTAAAAAACCTCTCCTAGAGACAACAACCAATATCTTCGTGACTCCAAAAACCTCCTCATCAATCTTTCTATTTCTGTGTCAGAAAAGTTAATTGTTTCCTTGCTGAATAAAGGTGGACAGACAAAGTTTTGAGAGAGATAGTCTTCATTCCGGAAAACGGTCCATCGTTTGACTGATAGGTAGATAAGGGGCGGTTCACTTCCTTTTCAGGCCAATATGCAAATAGCATAGCGGACGTTTTAGGCAATGTGTTTCTTATAGAGAGGTATATTCGACAATTTGTCAAAATCATACAACAGAACTAGTCTAATTCGGTAGAGATAATTGAAAGTAAAGTGACAGTTTGGCCGTGTAAATGCAGTAAGTGTGAGTGAAAGATGTGATGTGTGGTGTGGACTGGGAGGGTGTACTGTTTTTAAGCATACTTACCTGGCAGGGGTGAAATCATGATCAAAAAGGTGGTTCGCTCAGGACGAGGCTAGCCCATTGCACTTCGGGTGTGCTGACGCCTGCGATGTCCCCAAATGCGGGATACTCGACTGCAAAATTTGTGGTAGTGGGGGACTGCGTTCGCGCTCTCCCCTGATTTACGAAACAAAAATAGATTGATCCTTTTCAGATCGAGCAACCTGTTGGAAGCATCGCCCTAAAAACCTCTCCAGGAGCCAACAACAGGGTAACATGGTAACACAGTGGTTAGCAGAGAACATGCAGTTCAGAATGAGGCCGTTCAGCCCATCCAGTCTGCACCGACCCACTTCAGCCCTCACTTCTATCCTATCCCATTAACCTCTCCTAAACTTTTTTCGACAATGAGGGCAGTTTAACATGGCCAGTCCACATAACCTGCACTTCTTTGCACTGTGGGAGGACACCGCAGCACCTGGAGGAAACCCACGCAGACTCCGCACAGACAGTGACCCAGCGGCGAATCGAATCTGGCACCCTGGTGCTGTGAAGCCACCGTGCTATCCACTTCTGCTACCGTGCTGCCCTGCAGTTGCTTCACAGCTCCACGATCCCAGGTCCCATTCCCGGCTCTGTGGACTCTACACATTCTCCACGTGTCTGCGTGGCTTTCCTCCGGTTGCTCCCACAAGTCCCCAAAGGCATGCTGATAGGTAATTTGGACATTCTCAATTCTCCCGCTCTGTACCCGAACAGGCGCCGGATTGTGGCGACTAGTTGTTTTTCACAGTAACTTCATTGCAGTGTTAATGTAAGCCTACTTGTGACGATAATCATTGTTTTTATTACAATCAACATCTTTGTGACTCTCAAATCCTCCTCATCAATTTCTTTCTATCCCCGTTGCAGAAATATTAACTCAGTGTCGGGTGTGTGTGTTGGGTGATTGTGAGTATCAAGAATGAGTGTGTGTGTGTTTTTCGTGGTGGGCTGGTGTGCTGGGTCTGTGCGTGTCAGATGGGTGTGTGCGAAAGTGGCACATGGTGCAGTGGTTAGCACTGGGACAACGGCGCTGAGGACCCGGGTTTGAATCCTGGCCCAGGGTCACTGTCCGTGTGGAGTTTGCACATTCTCGCCGTGTCTGCGTGGGATTCACCCCCACAACCCAAAGATGTGCAGGTTAGGTGGATTGGCCATGCTAAATTGCCCCTTAATTTTAAAAAATAACAAAATGATTGGGTGCTCTAAATTTAAAAGAAAAAAGATGGGTGCAGGAGGGTCGGGGTAGTGTGTCTGTTTAGGGGCGGCATGGTGGCGCAGTGCTTAGCACTGTTCCCTCACGGCGTCGAAGACCAGAGTTCGATCCAGGCCCCGGGTCATTGTCCATGAGGAGTTTGCACATTTCCCTCAGTGTTTGCGTGGGTCTCACCCTCACAACCCAAAGATGTACAGGCTAGGTGGATTAGCCACATCAAATTGCCAATAAATTGGAACATAAAATGAATTGGGTACTCTACATTTATTTTTAAACAATATAGTGTGTGAGTGTGTGGTGATGCATGTGGGATGGGGTGCGTGCGTGGGGATGGGGGTGGGGAGCATGTCCCCATGAAGATTAACCTGACCCCGCCCCCAAATAAACCTGCAAACATGCCTCTCAATAAACTGCTCATGACGCTAAAAAACCTCTCCTAGAGACAACAACCAATATCTTCGTGACTCCAAAAACCTCCTCATCAATCTTTCTATTTCTGTGTCAGAAAAGTTAATTGTTTCCTTGCTGAATAAAGATGGACAGACAAAGTTTTGAGAGAGATAGTCTTCATTCCGTAAAACGGTCCATCGTTTGACTGATAGGTAGATAAGGGGCGGTTCACTTCCTTTTCAGGCCAATATGCAAATAGCATAGCGGACGTTTTAGGCAATGTGTTTCTTATAGAGAGGTATATTCGACAATTTGTCAAAATCATACAACAGAACTAGTCTAATTCGGTAGAGATAATTGTAAGTAAAGTGACAGTTTGGCCGTGTAAATGCAGTAAGTGTGAGTGAAAGATGTGATGTGTGGTGTGGACTGGGAGGGTGTACTGTTTTTAAGCATACTTACCTGGCAGGGGTTAAACCATGATCAACAAGGTGGTTCGCCCAGGACGAGGCTAGCCCATTGCACTTCGGGTGTGCTGACGCCTGCGATGTCCCCAAATGCGGGATACTCGACTGCAAAATTTGTGGTAGTGGGGGACTGCGTTCGCGCTCTCCCCTGATTTACGGAACTAAAATAGATTGATCCTTTTCTGGTCGAGCAACATGTTGGAAAGATCGCTCTAAAAACCTCTCCCGGAGCCAACAACAGGAGAGCATGGTAACACAGTGGTTAGCACAGAACATACAGTGCAGAATGAGGCCGTTCAGCCCATCCAGTCTGCACCGTCTCACTTCAGCCCTCACTTCTATCCTATCCCCTTAACCCATTAACCTCTCCTAAACTTTTTTCGACAATGAGGGCAGTTTAGCATGACCAGTCCACATAACCTGCACTTCTTTGCACTGTGGGAGGACACCGCAGCACCTGGAGGAAACCCACGCAGACTCCGCACAGACAGTGACCCAGCGGCGAATCGAATCTGGCACCCTGGTGCTGTGAAGCCACGGTGCTATCCACTTCTGCTACCGTGCTGCCCTGCAGTTGCTTCACAGCTCCACGATCCCAGGTCCCATTCCCGGCTCTGTGGACTCTGCACATTCTCTGCGTGGCTTTCCTCCGGTTGCTCCCACAAGTCCCCAAAGGCATGCTGATAGGTAATTTGGACATTCTCAATTCTCCCGCTCTGTACCCGAACAGGCGCCGGATTGTGGCGACTAGTTGTTTTTCACAGTCACTTCATTGCAGTGTTAATGTAAGCCTACTTGTGACGATAATCATTGTTATTATTACAATCAACATTTATGTGACTCGCAAATCCTCCTCATCAATTTCTTTCTATCCCCGTTGAGGAAATGTTAACTCTGTGTCAGGTGTGTGTGTGTCAGAGGTGTGTGTGTGCGTTGGGGTGATTGTGAGTATCAAGAATGAGTGTGCGTGTGTTTTTCGTGGGGGGCTGGTGTGCTGGGTCTGTGCGTGTCAGATGGGTGTGTGTGAAAATGGCACATGGTGCAGTGGTTAGCACTGGGACAACGGCGCTGAGGACCCGGGTTTGAATCCTGGCCCAGGGTCACTGTCCGTGTGGAGTTTGCACATTCTCGCCGTGTCTGCGTGGGTTTCACCCCCACAACCCAAAGATGTGCAGGTTAGGTGGATTGGCCATGCTAAATTGCCCCTTAATTTAAAAAAATAACAAAATGATTGGATGCTCTAAATTTAAAAGAAAAAAGATGGGTGTAGGAGGGTCGGGGTAGTGTGTCTGTTTAGGGGCGGCATGGTGGCGCAGTGCTTAGCACTGTTCCCTCACGGCGTCGAAGACTAGAGTTCGATCCAGGACCCAGGTCATTGTCCATGAGGAGTTTGCACATTTTCCTCAGTGTTTGCGTGGGTCTCACCCTCACAACCCAAAGATGTACAGGCTAGGTGGATTGGCCACATCAAATTGCCAATAAATTGGAACATAAAATGAATTGGGTACTCTAAATTTATTTTTAAACAATATAGTGTGTGAGTGTGTGGTGATGCATGTGGGATGGGGTGCGTGCGTGGGGATGGGGTTGGGGAGCATGTCCCCATGAAGATTAACCTGACCTCACCCCCAAATAAACCTCCAAACATGCCTCTCAATAAACTGCTCATGACGCTAAAAAACCTCTCCTAGAGACAACAACCAATATCTTCGTGACTCCAAAAACCTCCTCATCAATCTTTCTATTTCTGTGTCAGAAAAGTTAATTGTTTCCTTGCTGAACAAAGATGGACAGACAAAGTTTTGAGAGAGAAAGTCTTCATTCCGGAAAACGGTCCATCGTTTGACTGACAGGTAGATAAGGGGCGGTTCACTTCATTTTAAGGCCAATATGCAAATAACACAGCGGACGTTTTAGGCAATGTGTTTCTTATAGAGAGGTATATTCGACAATTTGTCAAAATCATACAACAGAACTAGTCTAATTCGGTAGAGATAATTGTAAGTAAAGTGACAGTTTGGCCGTGTAAATGCAGTAAGTGTGAGTGAAAGATGTGATGTGTGGTGTGGACTGGGAGGGTGTACTGTTTTTAATCATACTTACCTGGCAGGGGTGAAACCATGATCAACAAGGTGGTTCGCCCAGGACGAGGCTAGCCCATTGCACTTCGGGTGTGCTGACGCCTGCGATGTCCCCAAATGCGGGATACTCGACTGCAAAATTTGTGATAGTGGGGGACTGCGTACGGAACTAAAATAGATTGATCCTTTTCTGGTCGAGCAACATGTTGGAAAGATCGCTCTAAAAACCTCTCCCGGAGCCAACAACAGGAGAGCATGGTAACACAGTGGTTAGCACAGAACATACAGTGCAGAATGAGGCCGTTCAGCCCATCCAGTCTGCACCGTCTCACTTCAGCCCTCACTTCTATCCTATCCCCTTAACCCATTAACCTCTCCTAAACTTTTTTCGACAATGAGGGCAGTTTAGCATGGCCAGTCCACATAACCTGCACTTCTTTGCACTGTGGGAGGACACCGCAGCACCTGGAGGAAACCCACGCAGACTCCGCACAGACAGTGACCCAGCGGCGAATCGAATCTGGCACCCTGGTGCTGTGAAGCCACGGTGCTATCCACTTCTGCTACCGTGCTGCCCTGCAGTTGCTTCACAGCTCCACGATCCCAGGTCCCATTCCCGGCTCTGTGGACTCTGCACATTCTCTGCGTGGCTTTCCTCCGGTTGCTCCCACAAGTCCCCAAAGGCATGCTGATAGGTAATTTGGACATTCTCAATTCTCCCGCTCTGTACCCGAACAGGCGCCGGATTGTGGCGACTAGTTGTTTTTCACAGTCACTTCATTGCAGTGTTAATGTAACCCTACTTGTGACGATAATCATTGTTATTATTACAATCAACATTTATGTGACTCGCAAATCCTCCTCATCAATTTCTTTCTATCCCCGTTGAGGAAATGTTAACTCTGTGTCGGGTGTGTGTGTGTCAGAGGTGTGTGTGTGCGTTGGGGTGATAGTGATTATCAAGAATGAGTGTGCGTGTGTTTTTCGTGGGGGGCTGGTGTGCTGGGTCTGTGCGTGTCAGATGGGTGTGTGCGAAAATGGCACATGGTGCAGTGGTTAGCACTGGGACAACGGCGCTGAGGACCCGGGTTTGAATCCTGGCCCAGGGTCACTGTCCGTGTGGAGTTTGCACATTCTCGCCGTGTCTGCGTGGGTTTCACCCCCACAACCCCAAGATGTGCAGGTTAGGTGGATTGGCCATGCTAAATTGCCCCTTAATTTAAAAAAATAACAAAATGATTGGGTGCTCCAAATTTAATAGAAAAAAGATGGGTGTAGGAGTGTCGGGGTAGTGTGTCTGTTTAGGGGCGGCATGGTGGCGCAGTGCTTAGCACTGTTCCCTCACGGCGTCGAAGACTAGAGTTCGATCCAGGACCCAGGTCATTGTCCATGAGGAGTTTGCACATTTTCCTCAGTGTTTGCGTGGGTCTCACCCTCACAACCCAAAGATGTACAGGCTAGGTGGATTGGCCACATCAAATTGCCAATAAATTGGAACATAAAATGAATTGGGTACTCTAAATTTATTTTTAAACAATATAGTGTGTGAGTGTGTGGTGATGCATGTGGGATGGGGTGCGTGCGTGGGGATGGGGGTGGGGAGCATGTCCCCATGAAGATTAACCTGACCCCACCCCCAAATAAACCTGCAAACATGCCTCTCAATAAACTGCCCATGACGCTAAAAAACCTCTCCTAGAGACAACAACCAATATCTTCGTGACTCCAAAAACCTCCTCATCAATCTTTCTATTTCCGTGTCAGAAAAGTTAATTGTTTCCTTGCTGAACAAAGATGGACAGACAAAGTTTTGAGAGAGAAAGTCTTCATTCCGGAAAACGGTCCATCGTTTGACTGACAGGTAGATAAGGGGCGGTTCACTTCCTTTTAAGGCCAATATGCAAATAGCATAGCGGACGTTTTAGGCAATGTGTTTCTTATAGAGAGGTATGTTCGACAATTTGTCAAAATCATTCAACAGAACTAGTCTAATTCGGTAGAGATAATTGTAAGTAAAGTGACAGTTTGGCCGTGTAAATGCAGTAAGTGTGAGTGAAAGATGTGATGTGTGGTGTGGACTGGGAGGGTGTACTGTTTTTAAGCATACTTACCTGGCAGGGGTGAAACCATGATCAAAAAGGTGGTTCGCTCAGGACGAGGCTAGCCCATTGCACTTCGGGTGTGCTGACGCCTGCGATGTCCCCAAATGCGGGATACTCGACTGCAAAATTTGTGGTAGTGGGGGACTGCGTTCGCGCTCTCCCCTGATTTACGAAACAAAAATAGATTGATCCTTTTCAGATCGAGCAACCTGTTGGAAGCATCGCCCTAAAAACCTCTCCAGGAGCCAACAACAGGGTAGCATGGTAACACAGTGGTTAGCATAGAACATGCAGTTCAGAATGAGGCCGTTCAGCCCATCCAGTCTGCACCGACCCACTTCAGCCCTCACTTCTATCCTATCCCATTAACCTCTCCTAAACTTTTTTCGACAATGAGGGCAGTTTAGCATGGCCAGTCCACATAACCTGCACTTCTTTGCACTGTGGGAGGACACCGCAGCACCTGGAGGAAACCCACGCAGACTCCGCACAGACAGTGACCCAGCGGCGAATCGAATCTGGCACCCTGGTGCTGTGAAGCCACGGTGCTATCCACTTCTGCTACCGTGCTGCCCTGCAGTTGCTTCACAGCTCCACGATCCCAGGTCCCATTCCCGGCTCTGTGGACTCTGCACATTCTCCACGTGTCTGCGTGGCTTTCCCCCGGTTGCTCCCACAAGTCCCCAAAGGCATGCTGATAGGTAATTTGGACATTCTCAATTCTCCCGCTCTGTACCCGAACAGGCGCCGGATTGTGGCGACTAGTTGTTTTTCACAGTAACTTCATTGCAGTGTTAATGTAAGCCTACTTGTGACGATAATCATTGTTTTTATTACAATCAACATCTTTGTGACTCTCAAATCCTCCTCATCAATTTCTTTCTATCCCCGTTGCAGAAATGTTAACTCAGTGTCGGGTGTGTGTGTTGGGTGATTGTGAGTATCAAGAATGAGTGTGTGTGTGTTTTTCGTGGGGGGCTGGTGTGCTGGGTCTGTGCGTGTCAGATGGGTGTGTGCGAAAGTGGCACATGGTGCAGTGGTTAGCACTGGGACAACGGCGCTGAGAACCCGGGTTTGAATCCTGGCCCAGGGTCACTGTCCGTGTGGAGTTTGCACATTCTCGCCGTGTCTGCGTGGGTTTCACCCCCACAACCCAAAAGATGTGCAGGTTAGGTGGATTGGCCATGCTAAATTGCCCCTTAATTTAAAAAAATAACAAAATGATTGGGTGCTCTAAATTTAAAAGAAAAAAGATGGGTGCAGGAGGGTCGGGGTAGTGTGTCTGTTTAGGGGCGGCATGGTGGCGCAGTGCTTAGCACTGTTCCCTCACGACGTCGAAGACCAGAGTTCGATCCAGGCCCCGGGTCATTGTCCATGAGGAGTTTGCACATTTTCCTCAGTGTTTGCGTGGGTCTCACCCTCACAACCCAAAGATGTACAGGCTAGGTGGATTGGCCACATCAAATTGCCAATAAATTGGAACATAAAATGAATTGGGTACTCTAAATTTATTTTTAAACAATATAGTGTGTGAGTGTGTGGTGATGCATGTGGGATGGGGTGCGTGCGTGGGGATGGGGGTGGGGAGCATGTCCCCATGAAGATTAACCTGACCCCGCCCCCAAATAAACCTGCAAACATGCCTCTCAATAAACTGCTCATGACGCTAAAAAACCTCTCCTAGAGGCAACAACCAATATCTTCGTGACTCCAAAAACCTCCTCATCAATCTTTCTATTTCTGTGTCAGAAAAGTTAATTTTTCCTTGCTGAATAAAGATGGACAGACAAAGTTTTGAGAGAGATAGTCTTCATTCCGGAAAACGGTCCATCGTTTGACTGATAGGTAGATAAGGGGCGGTTCACTTCCTTTTCAGGCCAATATGCAAATAGCATAGCGGACGTTTTAGGCAATGTGTTTCTTATAGAGAGGTATATTCGACAATTTGTCAAAATCACACAACAGAACTAGTCTAATTCGGTAGAGATAATTGTAAGTAAAGTGACAGTTTGGCCGTGTAAATGCAGTAAGTGTGAGTGAAAGATGTGATGTGTGGTGTGGACTGGGAGGGTGCACTGTTTTTAAGCATACTTACCTGGCAGGGGTGAAACCATGATCAACAAGGTGGTTCGCCCAGGACGAGACTAGCCCATTGCACTTCGGGTGTGCTGACGCCTGCGATGTCCCCAAATGCGGGATACTCGACTGCAAAATTTGTGGTAGTGGGGGACTGCGTTCGCGCTCTCCCCTGATTTACGGAACTAAAATAGATTGATCCTTTTCTGGTCGAGCAACATGTTGGAAAGATCGCTCTAAAAACCTCTCCCGGAGCCAACAACAGGAGAGCATGGTAACACAGTGGTTAGCACAGAACATACAGTGCAGAATGAGGCCGTTCAGCCCATCCAGTCTGCACCGTCTCACTTCAGCCCTCACTTCTATCCTATCCCCTTAACCCATTAACCTCTCCTAAACTTTTTTCGACAATGAGGGCAGTTTAGCATAGCCAGTCCACATAACCAGCACCTCTTTGCACTGTGGGAGGACACCGCAGCACCTGGAGGAAACCCACGCAGACTCCGCACAGACAGTGACCCAGCAGCGAATCGAATCTGGCACCGTGGCGCTGTGAAGCCACCGTGCTATCCACTTTTGCTACCCTGCTGCCCTGCTGTTGCTTCACAGCTCCACGATCCCAGGTCCCATTCCCGGCTCTGTGGACTCTGCACATTCTCTGCATGGCTTTCCTCCGGTTGCTCCCACAAGTCCCCAAAGGCATGCTGATAGGTAATTTGGACATTCTCAATTCTACCGCTCTGTACCCGAACAGGCGCCGGATTTTGGCGACTAGTTGTTTTTCACAGTCACTTCATTGCAGTGTTAATGTAAGCCTACTTGTGACGATAATCATTGTTATTATTACAATCAACATTTATGTGACTCGCAAATCCTCCTCATCAATTTCTTTCTAACCCCGTTGAGGAAATGTTAACTCTGTGTCGGGTGTGTGTGTGTCAGAGGTGTGTGTGTGCGTTGGGGTGATTGTGAGTATCAAGAATGAGTGTGCGTGTGTTTTTCGTGGGGGGCTGGTGTGCTGGGTCTGTGCGTGTCAGATGGGTGTGTGCGAAAATGGCACATGGTGCAGTGGTTAGCACTGGGACAACGGCGCTGAGGACCCGGGTTTGAATCCTGGCCCAGGGTCACTGTCCGTGTGGAGTTTGCACATTCTCGCCGTGTCTGCGTGGGTTTCACCCCCACAACCCAAAGATGTGCAGGTTAGGTGGATTGGCCATGCTAAATTGCCCCTTAATTTAAAAAAATAACAAAATGATTGGGTGCTCTAAATTTAAAAGAAAAAAGATGGGTGTAGGAGTGTCGGGGTAGTGTGTCTGTTTAGGGGCGGCATGGTGGCGCAGTGCTTAGCACTGTTCCCTCACGGCGTCGAAGACTAGAGTTCGATCCAGGACCCAGGTCATTGTCCATGAGGAGTTTGCACATTTTCCTCAGTGTTTGCGTGGGTCTCACCCTCACAACCCAAAGATGTACAGGCTAGGTGGATTGGCCACATCAAATTGCCAATAAATTGGAACATAAAATGAATTGGGTACTCTAAATTTATTTTTAAACAATATAGTGTGTGAGTGTGTGGTGATGCATGTGGGATGGGGTGCGTGCGTGGGGATGGGGGTGGGGAGCATGTCCCCATGAAGATTAACCTGACCCCACCCCCAAATAAACCTGCAAACATGCCTCTCAATAAACTGCTCATGACGCTAAAAAACCTCTCCTAGAGACAACAACCAATATCTTCGTGACTCCAAAAACCTCCTCATCAATCTTTCTATTTCCATGTCAGAAAAGTTAATTGTTTCCTTGCTGAACAAAGATGGACAGACAAAGTTTTGAGAGAGAAAGTCTTCATTCCGGAAAACGGTCCATCGGTTGACTGACAGGTAGATAAGGGGCGGTAGTGGTAGATTAAAACTTCCTTTTAAGGCCAATATGCAAATAGCATAGCGGACGTTTTAGGCAATGTGTTTCTTATAGAGAGGTATGTTCGACAATTTGTCAAAATCATACAACAGAACTAGTCTAATTCGGTAGAGATAATTGTAAGTAAAGTGACAGTTTGGCCGTGTAAATGCAGTAAGTGTGAGTGAAAGATGTGATGTGTGGTGTGGACTGGGAGGGTGTACTGTTTTTAAGCATACTTACCTGGCAGGGGTGAAACCATGATCAAAAAGGTGGTTCGCCCAGGACGAAGCTAGCCCATTGCACTTCGGGTGTGCTGACGCCTGCGATGTCCCCAAATGCGGGATACTCGACTGCAAAATTTGTGGTAGTGGGGGACTGCGTTCGCGCTCTCCCCTGATTTACGAAACAAAAATAGATTGATCCTTTTCAGATCGATCAACCTGTTGGAAGCATCGCCCTAAAAACCTCTCCAGGAGCCAACAACAGGGTAGCATGGTAACACAGTGGTTAGCATAGAACATGCAGTTCAGAATGAGGCCGTTCAGCCCATCCAGTCTGCACCGACCCACTTCAGCCCTCACTTCTATCCTATCCCATTAACCTCTCCTAAACTTTTTTCGACAATGAGGGCAGTTTAGCATGGCCAGTCCACATAACCTGCACTTCGTTGCACTGTGGGAGGACACCGCAGCACCTGGAGGAAACCCACCCAGACTCCGCACAGACAGTGACCCAGCGGCGAATCGAATCTGGCACCCTGGTGCTGTGAAGCCACGGTGCTATCCACTTCTGCTACCGTGCTACCCTGCAGTTGCTTCACAGCTCCACGATCCCAGGTCCCATTCCCGGCTCTGTGGACTCTGCACATTCTCCACGTGTCTGCGTGGCTTTCCCCCGGTTGCTCCCACAAGTCCCCAAAGGCATGCTGATAGGTAATTTGGACATTCTCAATTCTCCCGCTCTGTACCCGAACAGGCGCCGGATTGTGGCGACTAGTTGTTTTTCACAGTAACTTCATTGCAGTGTTAATGTAAGCCTACTTGTGACGATAATCATTGTTTTTATTACAATCAACATCTTTGTGACTCTCAAATCCTCCTCATCAATTTCTTTCTATCCCCGTTGCAGAAATGTTAACTCAGTGTCGGGTGTGTGTGTTGGGTGATTGTGAGTATCAAGAATGAGTGTGTGTGTGTTTTTCGTGGGGGGCTGGTGTGCTGGGTCTGTGCGTGTCAGATGGGTGTGTGCGAAAGTGGCACATGGTGCAGTGGTTAGCACTGGGACAACGGCGCTGAGAACCCGGGTTTGAATCCTGGCCCAGGGTCACTGTCCGTGTGGAGTTTGCACATTCTCGCCGTGTCTGCGTGGGTTTCACCCCCACAACCCAAAAGATGTGCAGGTTAGGTGGATTGGCCATGCTAAATTGCCCCTTAATTTAAAAAAATAACAAAATGATTGGGTGCTCTAAATTTAAAAGAAAAAAGATGGGTGCAGGAGGGTCGGGGTAGTGTGTCTGTTTAGGGGCGGCATGGTGGCGCAGTGCTTAGCACTGTTCCCTCACGACGTCGAAGACCAGAGTTCGATCCAGGCCCCGGGTCATTGTCCATGAGGAGTTTGCACATTTTCCTCAGTGTTTGCGTGGGTCTCACCCTCACAACCCAAAGATGTACAGGCTAGGTGGATTGGCCACATCAAATTGCCAATAAATTGGAACATAAAATGAATTGGGTACTCTAAATTTATTTTTAAACAATATAGTGTGTGAGTGTGTGGTGATGCATGTGGGATGGGGTGCGTGCGTGGGGATGGGGGTGGGGAGCATGTCCCCATGAAGATTAACCTGACCCCGCCCCCAAATAAACCTGCAAACATGCCTCTCAATAAACTGCTCATGACGCTAAAAAACCTCTCCTAGAGACAACAACCAATATCTTCGTGACTCCAAAAACCTCCTCATCAATCTTTCTATTTCTGTGTCAGAAAAGTTAATTGTTTCCTTGCTGAATAAAGATGGACAGACAAAGTTTTGAGAGAGATAGTCTTCATTCCGGAAAACGGTCCATCGTTTGACTGATAGGTAGATAAGGGGCGGTTCACTTCCTTTTCAGGCCAATATGCAAATAGCATAGCGGACGTTTTAGGCAATGTGTTTCTTATAGAGAGGTATATTCGACAATTTGTCAAAATCACACAACAGAACTAGTCTAATTCGGTAGAGATAATTGTAAGTAAAGTGACAGTTTGGCCGTGTAAATGCAGTAAGTGTGAGTGAAAGATGTGATGTGTGGTGTGGACTGGGAGGGTGCACTGTTTTTAAGCATACTTACCTGGCAGGGGTGAAACCATGATCAACAAGGTGGTTCGCCCAGGACGAGGCTAGCCCATTGCACTTCGGGTGTGCTGACGCCTGCGATGTCCCCAAATGCGGGATACTCGACTGCAAAATTTGTGGTAGTGGGGGACTGCGTTCGCGCTCTCCCCTGATTTACGGAACTAAAATAGATTGATCCTTTTCTGGTCGAGCAACATGTTGGAAAGATCGCTCTAAAAACCTCTCCCGGAGCCAACAACAGGAGAGCATGGTAACACAGTGGTTAGCACAGAACATACAGTGCAGAATGAGGCCGTTCAGCCCATCCAGTCTGCGCCGTCTCACTTCAGCCCTCACTTCTATCCTATCCCCTTAACCCATTAACCTCTCCTAAACTTTTTTCGACAATGAGGGCAGTTTAGCATAGCCAGTCCTCATAACCAGCACCTCTTTGCACTGTGGGAGGACACCGCAGCACCTGGAGGAAACCCACGCAGACTCCGCACAGACAGTGACCCAGCAGCGAATCGAATCTGGCACCGTGGCGCTGTGAAGCCACCGTGCTATCCACTTCTGCTACCCTGCTGCCCTGCTGTTGCTTCACAGCTCCACGATCCCAGGCCCCATTCCCGGCTCTGTGGACTCTGCACATTCTCTGCGTGGCTTTCCTCCGGTTGCTCCCACAAGTCCCCAAAGGCATGCTGATAGGTAATTTGGACATTCTCAATTCTCCCGCTCTGTACCCGAACAGGCGCCGGATTTTGGCGACTAGTTGTTTTTCACAGTCACTTCATTGCAGTGTTAATGTAAGCCTACTTGTGACGATAATCATTGTTATTATTACAATCAACATTTATGTGACTCGCAAATCCTCCTCATCAATTTCTTTCTATCCCCGTTGAGGAAATGTTAACTCTGTGTCGGGTGTGTGTGTGTCAGAGGTGTGTGTGTGCGTTGGGGTGATTGTGAGTATCAAGAATGAGTGTGCGTGTGTTTTTCGTGGGGGGCTGGTGTGCTGGGTCTGTGCGTGTCAGATGGGTGTGTGCGAAAATGGCACATGGTGCAGTGGTTAGCACTGGGACAACGGCGCTGAGGACCCGGGTTTGAATCCTGGCCCAGGGTCACTGTCCGTGTGGAGTTTGCACATTCTCGCCGTGTCTGCGTGGGTTTCACCCCCACAACCCAAAGATGTGCAGGTTAGGTGGATTGGCCATGCTAAATTGCCCCTTAATTTAAAAAAATAACAAAATGATTGGGTGCTCTAAATTTAAAAGAAAAAAGATGGGTGTAGGAGTGTCGGGGTAGTGTGTCTGTTTAGGGGCGGCATGGTGGCGCAGTGCTTAGCACTGTTCCCTCACGGCGTCGAAGACTAGAGTTCGATCCAGGACCCAGGTCATTGTCCATGAGGAGTTTGCACATTTTCCTCAGTGTTTGCGTGGGTCTCACCCTCACAACCCAAAGATGTACAGGCTAGGTGGATTGGCCACATCAAATTGCCAATAAATTGGAACATAAAATGAATTGGGTACTCTAAATTTATTTTTAAACAATATAGTGTGTGAGTGTGTGGTGATGCATGTGGGATGGGGTGCGTGCGTGGGGATGGGGGTGGGGAGCATGTCCCCATGAAGATTAACCTGACCCCACCCCCAAATAAACCTACAAACATGCCTCTCAATAAACTGCTCATGACGCTAAAAAACCTCTCCTAGAGACAACAACCAATATCTTCGTGACTCCAAAAACCTCCTCATCAATCTTTCTATTTCCGTGTCAGAAAAGTTAATTGTTTCCTTGCTGAACAAAGATGGACAGACAAAGTTTTGAGAGAGAAAGTCTTCATTCCGGAAAACGGTCCATCGTTTGACTGACAGGTAGATAAGGGGCGGTTCACTTCCTTTTAAGGCCAATATGCAAATAGCATAGCGGACGTTTTAGGCAATGTGTTTCTTATAGAGAGGTATGTTCGACAATTTGTCAAAATCATACAACAGAACTAGTCTAATTCGGTAGAGATAATTGTAAGTAAAGTGACAGTTTGGCCGTGTAAATGCAGTAAGTGTGAGTGAAAGATGTGATGTGTGGTGTGGACTGGGAGGGTGTACTGTTTTTACGCATACTTACCTGGCAGGGGTGAAACCATGATCAAAAAGGTGGTTCGCCCAGGACGAGGCTAGCCCATTGCACTTCGGGTGTGCTGACGCCTGCGATGTCCCCAAATGCGGGATACTCGACTGCAAAATTTGTGGTAGTGGGGGACTGCGTTCGCGCTCTCCCCTGATTTACGAAACAAAAATAGATTGATCCTTTTCAGATCGAGCAACCCGTTGGAAGCATCGCCCTAAAAACCTCTCCAGGAGCCAACAACAGGGTAGCATGGTAACACAGTGGTTAGCATAGAACATGCAGTTCAGAATGAGGACTTCAGCCCATCCAGTCTGCACCGACCCACTTCAGCCCTCACTTCTATCCTATCCCATTAACCTCTCCTAAACTTTTTTCGACAATGAGGGCAGTTTAGCATGGCCAGTCCACATAACCTGCACTTCTTTGCACTGTGGGAGGACACCGCAGCACCTGGAGGAAACCCACGCAGACTCCGCACAGACAGTGACCCAGCGGCGAATCGAATCTGGCACATTGGTGCTGTGAAGCCACGGTGCTATCCACTTCTGCTACCGTGCTGCCCTGCAGTTGCTTCACAGCTCCACGATCCCAGGTCCCATTCCCGGCTCTGTGGACTCTGCACATTCTCCACGTGTCTGCGTGGCTTTCCTCCGGTTGCTCCCACAAGTCCCCAAAGGCATGCTGATAGGTAATTTGGACATTCTCAATTCTCCCGCTCTGTACCCGAACAGGCGCCGGATTGTGGCGACTAGTTGTTTTTCACAGTAACTTCATTGCAGTGTTAATGTAAGCCTACTTGTGACGATAATCATTGTTTTTATTACAATCAACATCTTTGTGACTCTCAAATCCTCCTCATCAATTTCTTTCTATCCCCGTTGCAGAAATGTTAACTCAGTGTCGGGTGTGTGTGTTGGGTGATTGTGAGTATAAAGAATGAGTGTGTGTGTGTTTTTCGTGGGGGGCTGGTGTGCTGGGTCTGTGCGTGTCAGATGGGTGTGTGCGAAAGTGGCACATGGTGCAGTGGTTAGCACTGGGACAACGGCGCTGAGAACCCGGGTTTGAATCCTGGACCAGGGTCACTGTCCGTGTGGAGTTTGCACATTCTCGCCGTGTCTGCGTGGGTTTCACCCCCACAACCCAAAAGATGTGCAGGTTAGGTGGATTGGCCATGCTAAATTGCCCCTTAATTTAAAAAAATAACAAAATGATTGGGTGCTCTAAATTTAAAAGAAAAAAGATGGGTGCAGGAGGGTCGGGGTAGTGTGTCTGTTTAGGGGCGGCATGGTGGCGCAGTGCTTAGCACTGTTCCCTCACGGCGTCGAAGACCAGAGTTCGATCCAGGCCCCGGGTCATTGTCCATGAGGAGTTTGCACATTTTCCTCAGTGTTTGCGTGGGTCTCACCCTCACAACCCAAAGATGTACAGGCTAGGTGGATTGGCCACATCAAATTGCCAATAAATTGGAACATAAAATGAATTGGGTACTCTAAATTTATTTTTAAACAATATAGTGTGTGAGTGTGTGGTGATGCATGTGGGATGGGGTGCGTGCGTGGGGATGGGGGTGGGGAGCATGTCCCCATGAAGATTAACCTGACCCCGCCCCCAAATAAACCTGCAAACATGCCTCTCAATAAACTGCTCATGACGCTAAAAAACCTCTCCTAGAGACAACAACCAATATCTTCGTGACTCCAAAAACCTCCTCATCAATCTTTCTATTTCTGTGTCAGAAAAGTTAATTGTTTCCTTGCTGAATAAAGATGGACAGACAAAGTTTTGAGAGAGATAGTCTTCATTCCGGAAAACGGTCCATCGTTTGACTGATAGGTAGATAAGGGGCGGTTCACTTCCTTTTCAGGCCAATATGCAAATAGCATAGCGGACGTTTTAGGCAATGTGTTTCTTATAGAGAGGTATATTCGACAATTTGTCAAAATCATACAACAGAACTAGTCTAATTCGGTAGAGATAATTGTAAGTAAAGTGACAGTTTGGCCGTGTAAATGCAGTAAGTGTGAGTGAAAGATGTGATGTGTGGTGTGGACTGGGAGGGTGTACTGTTTTTAAGCATACTTACCTGGCAGGGGTGAAACCATGATCAACAAGGTGGTTCGCCCAGGACGAGGCTAGCCCATTGCACTTCGGGTGTGCTGACGCCTGCGATGTCCCCAAATGCGGGATACTCGACTGCAAAATTTGTGGTAGTGGGGGACTGCGTTCGCGCTCTCCCCTGATTTACGGAACTAAAATAGATTGATCCTTTTCTGGTCGAGCAACATGTTGGAAAGATCGCTCTAAAAACCTCTCCCGGAGCCAACAACAGGAGAGCATGGTAACACAGTGGTTAGCACAGAACATACAGTGCAGAATGAGGCCGTTCAGCCCATCCAGTCTGCACCGTCTCACTTCAGCCCTCACTTCTATCCTATCCCCTTAACCCATTAACCTCTCCTAAACTTTTTTCGACAATGAGGGCAGTTTAGCATAGCCAGTCCACATAACCAGCACCTCTTTGCACTGTGGGAGGACACCGCAGCACCTGGAGGAAACCCACGCAGACTCCGCACAGACAGTGACCCAGCAGCGAATCGAATCTGGCACCGTGGCGCTGTGAAGCCACCGTGCTATCCACTTTTGCTACCCTGCTGCCCTGCTGTTGCTTCACAGCTCCACGATCCCAGGTCCCATTCCCGGCTCTGTGGACTCTGCACATTCTCTGCGTGGCTTTCCTCCGGTTGCTCCCACAAGTCCCCAAAGGCATGCTGATAGGTAATTTGGACATTCTCAATTCTCCCGCTCTGTACCCGAACAGGCGCCGGATTTTGGCGACTAGTTGTTTTTCACAGTCACTTCATTGCAGTGTTAATGTAAGCCTACTTGTGACGATAATCATTGTTATTATTACAATCAACATTTATGTGACTCGCAAATCCTCCTCATCAATTTCTTTCTATCCCCGTTGAGGGAATGTTAACTCTGTGTCGGGTGTGTGTGTGTCAGAGGTGTGTGTGTGCGTTGGGGTGATTGTGAGTATCAAGAATGAGTGTGCGTGTGTTTTTCGTGGGGGGCTGGTGTGCTGGGTCTGTGCGTGTCAGATGGGTGTGTGCGAAAATGGCACATGGTGCAGTGGTTAGCACTGGGATAACGGCGCTGAGGACCCGGGTTTGAATCCTGGCCCAGGGTCACTGTCCGTGTGGAGTTTGCACATTCTCGCCGTGTCTGCGTGGGTTTCACCCCCACAACCCAAAGATGTGCAGGTTAGGTGGATTGGCCATGCTAAATTGCCCCTTAATTTAAAAAAATAACAAAATGATTGGGTGCTCTAAATTTAAAAGAAAAAAGATGGGTGTAGGAGTGTCGGGGTAGTGTGTCTGTTTAGGGGCGGCATGGTGGCGCAGTGCTTAGCACTGTTCCCTCACGGCGTCGAAGACTAGAGTTCGATCCAGGACCCAGGTCATTGTCCATGAGGAGTTTGCACATTTTCCTCAGTGTTTGCGTGGGTCTCACCCTCACAACCCAAAGATGTACAGGCTAGGTGGATTGGCCACATCAAATTGCCAATAAATTGGAACATAAAATGAATTGGGTACTCTAAATTTATTTTTAAACAATATAGTGTGTGAGTGTGTGGTGATGCATGTGGGATGGGGTGCGTGCGTGGGGATGGGGGTGGGGAGCATGTCCCCATGAAGATTAACCTGACCCCACCCCCAAATAAACCTACAAACATGCCTCTCAATAAACTGCTCATGACGCTAAAAAACCTCTCCTAGAGACAACAACCAATATCTTCGTGACTCCAAAAACCTCCTCATCAATCTTTCTATTTCCGTGTCAGAAAAGTTAATTGTTTCCTTGCTGAACAAAGATGGACAGACAAAGTTTTGAGAGAGAAAGTCTTCATTCCGGAAAACGGTCCATCGTTTGACTGACAGGTAGATAAGGGGCGGTTCACTTCCTTTTAAGGCCAATATGCAAATAGCATAGCGGACGTTTTAGGCAATGTGTTTCTTATAGAGAGGTATGTTCGACAATTTGTCAAAATCATACAACAGAACTAGTCTAATTCGGTAGAGATAATTGTAAGTAAAGTGACAGTTTGGCCGTGTAAATGCAGTAAGTGTGAGTGAAAGATGTGATGTGTGGTGTGGACTGGGAGGGTGTACTGTTTTTAAGCATACTTACCTGGCAGGGGTGAAACCATGATCAAAAAGGTGGTTCGCCCAGGACGAGGCTAGCCCATTGCACTTCGGGTGTGCTGACGCCTGCGATGTCCCCAAATGCGGGATACTCGACTGCAAAATTTGTGGTAGTGGGGGACTGCGTTCGCGCTCTCCCCTGATTTACGAAACAAAAATAGATTGATCCTTTTCAGATCGAGCAACCCGTTGGAAGCATCGCCCTAAAAACCTCTCCAGGAGCCAACAACAGGGTAGCATGGTAACACAGTGGTTAGCATAGAACATGCAGTTCAGAATGAGGCCGTTCAGCCCATCCAGTCTGCACCGACCCACTTCAGCCCTCACTTCTATCCTATCCCATTAACCTCTCCTAAACTTTTTTCGACAATGAGGGCAGTTTAGCATGGCCAGTCCACATAACCTGCACTTCTTTGCACTGTGGGAGGACACCGCAGCACCTGGAGGAAACCCACGCAGACTCCGCACAGACAGTGACCCAGCGGCGAATCGAATCTGGCACCCTGGTGCTGTGAAGCCACGGTGCTATCCACTTCTGCTACCGTGCTGCCCTGCAGTTGCTTCACAGCTCCACGATCCCAGGTCCCATTCCCGGCTCTGTGGACTCTGCACATTCTCCACGTGTCTGCGTGGCTTTCCTCCGGTTGCTCCCACAAGTCCCCAAAGGCATGCTGATAGGTAATTTGGACATTCTCAATTCTCACGCTCTGTACCCGAACAGGCGCCGGATTGTGGCGACTAGTTGTTTTTCACAGTAACTTCATTGCAGTGTTAATGTAAGCCTACTTGTGACGATAATCATTGTTTTTATTACAATCAACATCTTTGTGACTCTCAAATCCTCCTCATCAATTTCTTTCTATCCCCGTTGCAGAAATGTTAACTCAGTGTCGGGTGTGTGTGTTGGGTGATTGTGAGTATCAAGAATGAGTGTGTGTGTGTTTTTCGTGGGGGGCTGGTGTGCTGGGTCTGTGCGTGTCAGATGGGTGTGTGCGAAAGTGGCACATGGTGCAGTGGTTAGCACTGGGACAACGGCGCTGAGAACCCGGGTTTGAATCCTGGCCCAGGGTCACTGTCCGTGTGGAGTTTGCACATTCTCGCCGTGTCTGCGTGGGTTTCACCCCCACAACCCAAAAGATGTGCAGGTTAGGTGGATTGGCCATGCTAAATTGCCCCTTAATTTAAAAAAATAACAAAATGATTGGGTGCTCTAAATTTAAAAGAAAAAAGATGGGTGCAGGAGGGTCGGGGTAGTGTGTCTGTTTAGGGGCGGCATGGTGGCGCAGTGCTTAGCACTGTTCCCTCACGGCGTCGAAGACCAGAGTTCGATCCAGGCCCCGGGTCATTGTCCATGAGGAGTTTGCACATTTTCCTCAGTGTTTGCGTGGGTCTCACCCTCACAACCCAAAGATGTACAGGCTAGGTGGGTTGGCCACATCAAATTGCCAATAAATTGGAACATAAAATGAATTGGGTACTCTAAATTTATTTTTAAACAATATAGTGTGTGAGTGTGTGGTGATGCATGTGGGATGGGGTGCGTGCGTGGGGATGGGGGTGGGGAGCATGTCCCCATGAAGATTAACCTGACCCCGCCCCCAAATAAACCTGCAAACATGCCTCTCAATAAACTGCTCATGACGCTAAAAAACCTCTCCTAGAGACAACAACCAATATCTTCGTGACTCCAAAAACCTCCACATCAATCTTTCTATTTCTGTGTCAGAAAAGTTAATTGTTTCCTTGCTGAATAAAGATGGACAGACAAAATTTTGAGAGAGATAGTCTTCATTCCGGAAAACGGTCCATCGTTTGACTGATAGGTAGATAAGGGGCGGTTCACTTCCTTTTCAGGCCAATATGCAAATAGCATAGCGGACGTTTTAGGCAATGTGTTTCTTATAGAGAGGTATATTCGACAATTTGTCAAAATCATACAACAGAACTAGTCTAATTCGGTAGAGATAATTGTAAGTAAAGTGACAGTTTGGCCGTGTAAATGCAGTAAGTGTGAGTGAAAGATGTGATGTGTGGTGTGGACTGGGAGGGTGTACTGTTTTTAAGCATACTTACCTGGCAGGGGTGAAACCATGATCAACAAGGTGGTTCGCCCAGGACGAGGCTAGCCCATTGCACTTCGGGTGTGCTGACGCCTGCGATGTCCCCAAATGCGGGATACTCGACTGCAAAATTTGTGGTAGTGGGGGACTGCGTTCGCGCTCTCCCCTGATTTACGGAACTAAAATAGATTGATCCTTTTCTGGTCGAGCAACATGTTGGAAAGATCGCTCTAAAAACCTCTCCCGGAGCCAACAACAGGAGAGCATGGTAACACAGTGGTTAGCACAGAACATACAGTGCAGAATGAGGCCGTTCAGCCCATCCAGTCTGCACCGTCTCACTTCAGCCCTCACTTCTATCCTATCCCCTTAACCCATTAACCTCTCCTAAACTTTTTTCGACAATGAGGGCAGTTTAGCATAGCCAGTCCACATAACCAGCACCTCTTTGCACTGTGGGAGGACACCGCAGCACCTGGAGGAAACCCACGCAGACTCCGCACAGACAGTGACCCAGCAGCGAATCGAATCTGGCACCGTGGCGCTGTGAAGCCACCGTGCTATCCACTTTTGCTACCCTGCTGCCCTGCTGTTGCTTCACAGCTCCACGATCCCAGGTCCCATTCCCGGCTCTGTGGACTCTGCACATTCTCTGCGTGGCTTTCCTCCGGTTGCTCCCACAAGTCCCCAAAGGCATGCTGATAGGTAATTTGGACATTCTCAATTCTCCCGCTCTGTACCCGAACAGGCGCCGGATTTTGGCGACTAGTTGTTTTTCACAGTCACTTCATTGCAGTGTTAATGTAAGCCTACTTGTGACGATAATCATTGTTATTATTACAATCAACATTTATGTGACTCGCAAATCCTCCTCATCAATTTCTTTCTATCCCCGTTGAGGGAATGTTAACTCTGTGTCGGGTGTGTGTGTGTCAGAGGTGTGTGTGTGCGTTGGGGTGATTGTGAGTATCAAGAATGAGTGTGCGTGTGTTTTTCGTGGGGGGCTGGTGTGCTGGGTCTGTGCGTGTCAGATGGGTGTGTGCGAAAATGGCACATGGTGCAGTGGTTAGCACTGGGATAACGGCGCTGAGGACCCGGGTTTGAATCCTGGCCCAGGGTCACTGTCCGTGTGGAGTTTGCACATTCTCGCCGTGTCTGCGTGGGTTTCACCCCCACAACCCAAAGATGTGCAGGTTAGGTGGATTGGCCATGCTAAATTGCCCCTTAATTTAAAAAAATAACAAAATGATTGGGTGCTCTAAATTTAAAAGAAAAAAGATGGGTGTAGGAGTGTCGGGGTAGTGTGTCTGTTTAGGGGCGGCATGGTGGCGCAGTGCTTAGCACTGTTCCCTCACGGCGTCGAAGACTAGAGTTCGATCCAGGACCCAGGTCATTGTCCATGAGGAGTTTGCACATTTTCCTCAGTGTTTGCGTGGGTCTCACCCTCACAACCCAAAGATGTACAGGCTAGGTGGATTGGCCACATCAAATTGCCAATAAATTGGAACATAAAATGAATTGGGTACTCTAAATTTATTTTTAAACAATATAGTGTGTGAGTGTGTGGTGATGCATGTGGGATGGGGTGCGTGCGTGGGGATGGGGGTGGGGAGCATGTCCCCATGAAGATTAACCTGACCCCACCCCCAAATAAACCTACAAACATGCCTCTCAATAAACTGCTCATGACGCTAAAAAACCTCTCCTAGAGACAACAACCAATATCTTCGTGACTCCAAAAACCTCCTCATCAATCTTTCTATTTCCGTGTCAGAAAAGTTAATTGTTTCCTTGCTGAACAAAGATGGACAGACAAAGTTTTGAGAGAGAAAGTCTTCATTCCGGAAAACGGTCCATCGTTTGACTGACAGGTAGATAAGGGGCGGTTCACTTCCTTTTAAGGCCAATATGCAAATAGCATAGCGGACGTTTTAGGCAATGTGTTTCTTATAGAGAGGTATGTTCGACAATTTGTCAAAATCATACAACAGAACTAGTCTAATTCGGTAGAGATAATTGTAAGTAAAGTGACAGTTTGGCCGTGTAAATGCAGTAAGTGTGAGTGAAAGATGTGATGTGTGGTGTGGACTGGGAGGGTGTACTGTTTTTAAGCATACTTACCTGGCAGGGGTGAAACCATGATCAAAAAGGTGGTTCGCCCAGGACGAGGCTAGCCCATTGCACTTCGGGTGTGCTGACGCCTGCGATGTCCCCAAATGCGGGATACTCGACTGCAAAATTTGTGGTAGTGGGGGACTGCGTTCGCGCTCTCCCCTGATTTACGAAACAAAAATAGATTGATCCTTTTCAGATCGAGCAACCCGTTGGAAGCATCGCCCTAAAAACCTCTCCAGGAGCCAACAACAGGGTAGCATGGTAACACAGTGGTTAGCATAGAACATGCAGTTCAGAATGAGGCCGTTCAGCCCATCCAGTCTGCACCGACCCACTTCAGCCCTCACTTCTATCCTATCCCATTAACCTCTCCTAAACTTTTTTCGACAATGAGGGCAGTTTAGCATGGCCAGTCCACATAACCTGCACTTCTTTGCACTGTGGGAGGACACCGCAGCACCTGGAGGAAACCCACGCAGACTCCGCACAGACAGTGACCCAGCGGCGAATCGAATCTGGCACCCTGGTGCTGTGAAGCCACGGTGCTATCCACTTCTGCTACCGTGCTGCCCTGCAGTTGCTTCACAGCTCCACGATCCCAGGTCCCATTCCCGGCTCTGTGGACTCTGCACATTCTCCACGTGTCTGCGTGGCTTTCCTCCGGTTGCTCCCACAAGTCCCCAAAGGCATGCTGATAGGTAATTTGGACATTCTCAATTCTCACGCTCTGTACCCGAACAGGCGCCGGATTGTGGCGACTAGTTGTTTTTCACAGTAACTTCATTGCAGTGTTAATGTAAGCCTACTTGTGACGATAATCATTGTTTTTATTACAATCAACATCTTTGTGACTCTCAAATCCTCCTCATCAATTTCTTTCTATCCCCGTTGCAGAAATGTTAACTCAGTGTCGGGTGTGTGTGTTGGGTGATTGTGAGTATCAAGAATGAGTGTGTGTGTGTTTTTCGTGGGGGGCTGGTGTGCTGGGTCTGTGCGTGTCAGATGGGTGTGTGCGAAAGTGGCACATGGTGCAGTGGTTAGCACTGGGACAACGGCGCTGAGAACCCGGGTTTGAATCCTGGCCCAGGGTCACTGTCCGTGTGGAGTTTGCACATTCTCGCCGTGTCTGCGTGGGTTTCACCCCCACAACCCAAAAGATGTGCAGGTTAGGTGGATTGGCCATGCTAAATTGCCCCTTAATTTAAAAAAATAACAAAATGATTGGGTGCTCTAAATTTAAAAGAAAAAAGATGGGTGCAGGAGGGTCGGGGTAGTGTGTCTGTTTAGGGGCGGCATGGTGGCGCAGTGCTTAGCACTGTTCCCTCACGGCGTCGAAGACCAGAGTTCGATCCAGGCCCCGGGTCATTGTCCATGAGGAGTTTGCACATTTTCCTCAGTGTTTGCGTGGGTCTCACCCTCACAACCCAAAGATGTACAGGCTAGGTGGGTTGGCCACATCAAATTGCCAATAAATTGGAACATAAAATGAATTGGGTACTCTAAATTTATTTTTAAACAATATAGTGTGTGAGTGTGTGGTGATGCATGTGGGATGGGGTGCGTGCGTGGGGATGGGGGTGGGGAGCATGTCCCCATGAAGATTAACCTGACCCCGCCCCCAAATAAACCTGCAAACATGCCTCTCAATAAACTGCTCATGACGCTAAAAAACCTCTCCTAGAGACAACAACCAATATCTTCGTGACTCCAAAAACCTCCACATCAATCTTTCTATTTCTGTGTCAGAAAAGTTAATTGTTTCCTTGCTGAATAAAGATGGACAGACAAAATTTTGAGAGAGATAGTCTTCATTCCGGAAAACGGTCCATCGTTTGACTGATAGGTAGATAAGGGGCGGTTCACTTCCTTTTCAGGCCAATATGCAAATAGCATAGCGGACGTTTTAGGCAATGTGTTTCTTATAGAGAGGTATATTCGACAATTTGTCAAAATCATACAACAGAACTAGTCTAATTCGGTAGAGATAATTGTAAGTAAAGTGACAGTTTGGCCGTGTAAATGCAGTAAGTGTGAGTGAAAGATGTGATGTGTGGTGTGGACTGGGAGAGTGTACTGTTTTTAAGCATACTTACCTGGCAGGGGTGAAACCATGATCAACAAGGTGGTTCGCCCAGGACGAGGCTAGCCCATTGCACTTCGGGTGTGCTGACGCCTGCGATGTCCCCAAATGCGGGATACTCGACTGCAAAATTTGTGGTAGTGGGGGACTGCGTTCGCGCTCTCCCCTGATTTACGGAACTAAAATAGATTGATCCTTTTCTGGTCGAGCAACATGTTGGAAAGATCGCTCTAAAAACCTCTCCCGGAGCCAACAACAGGAGAGCATGGTAACACAGTGGTTAGCACAGAACATACAGTGCAGAATGAGGCCGTTCAGCCCATCCAGTCTGCACCGTCTCACTTCAGCCCTCACTTCTATCCTATCCCCTTAACCCATTAACCTCTCCAAAACTTTTTTCGACAATGAGGGCAGTTTAGCATAGCCAGTCCACATAACCAGCACCTCTTTGCACTGTGGGAGGACACCGCAGCACCTGGAGGAAACCCACGCAGACTCCGCACAGACAGTGACCCAGCAGCGAATCGAATCTGGCACCGTGGCGCTGTGAAGCCACCGTGCTATCCACTTTTGCTACCCTGCTGCCCTGCTGTTGCTTCACAGCTCCACGATCCCAGGTCCCATTCCCGGCTCTGTGGACTCTGCACATTCTCTGCATGGCTTTCCTCCGGTTGCTCCCACAAGTCCCCAAAGGCATGCTGATAGGTAATTTGGACATTCTCAATTCTCCCGCTCTGTACCCGAACAGGCGCCGGATTTTGGCGACTAGTTGTTTTTCACAGTCACTTCATTGCAGTGTTAATGTAAGCCTACTTGTGACGATAATCATTGTTATTATTACAATCAACATTTATGTGACTCGCAAATCCTCCTCATCAATTTCTTTCTATCCCCGTTGAGGAAATGTTAACTCTGTGTCGGGTGTGTGTGTGTCAGAGGTGTGTGTGTGCGTTGGGGTGATTGTGAGTATCAAGAATGAGTGTGCGTGTGTTTTTCGTGGGGGGCTGGTGTGCTGGGTCTGTGCGTGTCAGATGGGTGTGTGCGAAAATGGCACATGGTGCAGTGGTTAGCACTGGGACAACGGCGCTGAGGACCCGGGTTTGAATCCTGGCCCAGGGTCACTGTCCGTGTGGAGTTTGCACATTCTCGCCGTGTCTGCGTGGGTTTCACCCCCACAACCCAAAGATGTGCAGGTTAGGTGGATTGGCTATGCTAAATTGCCCCTTAATTTAAAAAAATAACAAAATGATTGGGTGCTCTAAATTTAAAAGAAAAAAGATGGGTGTAGGAGTGTCGGGGTAGTGTGTCTGTTTAGGGGCGGCATGGTGGCGCAGTGCTTAGCACTGTTCCCTCACGGCGTCGAAGACTAGAGTTCGATCCAGGACCCAGGTCATTGTCCATGAGGAGTTTGCACATTTTCCTCAGTGTTTGCGTGGGTCTCACCCTCACAACCCAAAGATGTACAGGCTAGGTGGATTGGCCACATCAAATTGCCAATAAATTGGAACATAAAATGAATTGGGTACTCTAAATTTATTTTTAAACAATATAGTGTGTGAGTGTGTGGTGATGCATGTGGGATGGGGTGCGTGCGTGGGGATGGGGGTGGGGAGCATGTCCCCATGAAGATTAACCTGACCCCACCCCCAAATAAACCTACAAACATGCCTCTCAATAAACTGCTCATGACGCTAAAAAACCTCTCCTAGAGACAACAACCAATATCTTCGTGACTCCAAAAACCTCCTCATCAATCTTTCTATTTCCGTGTCAGAAAAGTTAATTGTTTCCTTGCTGAACAAAGATGGACAGACAAAGTTTTGAGAGAGAAAGTCTTCATTCCGGAAAACGGTCCATCGTTTGACTGACAGGTAGATAAGGGGCGGTTCACTTCCTTTTAAGGCCAATATGCAAATAGCATAGCGGACGTTTTAGGCAATGTGTTTCTTATAGAGAGGTATGTTCGACAATTTGTCAAAATCATACAACAGAACTAGTCTAATTCGGTAGAGATAATTGTAAGTAAAGTGACAGTTTGGCCGTGTAAATGCAGTAAGTGTGAGTGAAAGATGTGATGTGTGGTGTGGACTGGGAGGGTGTACTGTTTTTAAGCATACTTACCTGGCAGGGGTGAAACCATGATCAACAAGGTGGTTCGCCCAGGACGAGGCTAGCCCATTGCACTTCGGGTGTGCTGACGCCTGCGATGTCCCCAAATGCGGGATACTCGACTGCAAAATTTGTGGTAGTGGGGGACTGCGTTCGCGCTCTCCCCTGATTTACGGAACTAAAATAGATTGATCCTTTTCTGGTCGAGCAACATGTTGGAAAGATCGCTCTAAAAACCTCTCCCGGAGCCAACAACAGGAGAGCATGGTAACACAGTGGTTAGCACAGAACATACAGTGCAGAATGAGGCCGTTCAGCCCATCCAGTCTGCACCGTCTCACTTCAGCCCTCACTTCTATCCTATCCCCTTAACCCATTAACCTCTCCTAAACTTTTTTCGACAATGAGGGCAGTTTAGCATAGCCAGTCCACATAACCAGCACCTCTTTGCACTGTGGGAGGACACCGCAGCACCTGGAGGAAACCCACGCAGACTCCGCACAGACAGTGACCCAGCAGCGAATCGAATCTGGCACCGTGGCGCTGTGAAGCCACCGTGCTATCCACTTTTGCTACCCTGCTGCCCTGCTGTTGCTTCACAGCTCCACGATCCCAGGTCCCATTCCCGGCTCTGTGGACTCTGCACATTCTCTGCGTGGCTTTCCTCCGGTTGCTCCCACAAGTCCCCAAAGGCATGCTGATAGGTAATTTGGACATTCTCAATTCTCCCGCTCTGTACCCGAACAGGCGCCGGATTTTGGCGACTAGTTGTTTTTCACAGTCACTTCATTGCAGTGTTAATGTAAGCCTACTTGTGACGATAATCATTGTTATTATTACAATCAACATTTATGTGACTCGCAAATCCTCCTCATCAATTTCTTTCTATCCCCGTTGAGGGAATGTTAACTCTGTGTCGGGTGTGTGTGTGTCAGAGGTGTGTGTGTGCGTTGGGGTGATTGTGAGTATCAAGAATGAGTGTGCGTGTGTTTTTCGTGGGGGGCTGGTGTGCTGGGTCTGTGCGTGTCAGATGGGTGTGTGCGAAAATGGCACATGGTGCAGTGGTTAGCACTGGGACAACGGCGCTGAGGACCCGGGTTTGAATCCTGGCCCAGGGTCACTGTCCGTGTGGAGTTTGCACATTCTCGCCGTGTCTGCGTGGGTTTCACCCCCACAACCCAAAGATGTGCAGGTTAGGTGGATTGGCCATGCTAAATTGCCCCTTAATTTAAAAAAATAACAAAATGATTGGGTGCTCTAAATTTAAAAGAAAAAAGATGGGTGTAGGAGTGTCGGGGTAGTGTGTCTGTTTAGGGGCGGCATGGTGGCGCAGTGCTTAGCACTGTTCCCTCACGGCGTCGAAGACTAGAGTTCGATCCAGGACCCAGGTCATTGTCCATGAGGAGTTTGCACATTTTCCTCAGTGTTTGCGTGGGTCTCACCCTCACAACCCAAAGATGTACAGGCTAGGTGGATTGGCCACATCAAATTGCCAATAAATTGGAACATAAAATGAATTGGGTACTCTAAATTTATTTTTAAACAATATAGTGTGTGAGTGTGTGGTGATGCATGTGGGATGGGGTGCGTGCGTGGGGATGGGGGTGGGGAGCATGTCCCCATGAAGATTAACCTGACCCCACCCCCAAATAAACCTACAAACATGCCTCTCAATAAACTGCTCATGACGCTAAAAAACCTCTCCTAGAGACAACAACCAATATCTTCGTGACTCCAAAAACCTCCTCATCAATCTTTCTATTTCCGTGTCAGAAAAGTTAATTGTTTCCTTGCTGAACAAAGATGGGCAGACAAAGTTTTGAGAGAGAAAGTCTTCATTCCGGAAAACGGTCCATCGTTTGACTGACAGGTAGATAAGGGGCGGTTCACTTCCTTTTAAGGCCAATATGCAAATAGCATAGCGGACGTTTTAGGCAATGTGTTTCTTATAGAGAGGTATGTTCGACAATTTGTCAAAATCATACAACAGAACTAGTCTAATTCGGTAGAGATAATTGTAAGTAAAGTGACAGTTTGGCCGTGTAAATGCAGTAAGTGTGAGTGAAAGATGTGATGTGTGGTGTGGACTGGGAGGGTGTACTGTTTTTAAGCATACTTACCTGGCAGGGGTGAAACCATGATCAAAAAGGTGGTTCGCCCAGGACGAGGCTAGCCCATTGCACTTCGGGTGTGCTGACGCCTGCGATGTCCCCAAATGCGGGATACTCGACTGCAAAATTTGTGGTAGTGGGGGACTGCGTTCGCGCTCTCCCCTGATTTACGAAACAAAAATAGATTGATCCTTTTCAGATCGAGCAACCCGTTGGAAGCATCGCCCTAAAAACCTCTCCAGGAGCCAACAACAGGGTAGCATGGTAACACAGTGGTTAGCATAGAACATGCAGTTCAGAAGGAGGCCGTTCAGCCCATCCAGTCTGCACCGACCCACTTCAGCCCTCACTTCTATCCTATCCCATTAACCTCTCCTAAACTTTTTTCGACAATGAGGGCAGTTTAGCATGGCCAGTCCACATAACCTGCACTTCTTTGCACTGTGGGAGGACACCGCAGCACCTGGAGGAAACCCACGCAGACTCCGCACAGACAGTGACCCAGCGGCGAATCGAATCTGGCACCCTGGTGCTGTGAAGCCACGGTGCTATCCACTTCTGCTACCGTGCTGCCCTGCAGTTGCTTCACAGCTCCACGATCCCAGGTCCCATTCCCGGCTCTGTGGACTCTGCACATTCTCCACGTGTCTGCGTGGCTTTCCTCCGGTTGCTCCCACAAGTCCCCAAAGGCATGCTGATAGGTAATTTGGACATTCTCAATTCTCCCGCTCTGTACCCGAACAGGCGCCGGATTGTGGCGACTAGTTGTTTTTCACAGTAACTTCATTGCAGTGTTAATGTAAGCCTACTTGTGACGATAATCATTGTTTTTATTACAATCAACATCTTTGTGACTCTCAAATCCTCCTCATCAATTTCTTTCTATCCCCGTTGCAGAAATGTTAACTCAGTGTCGGGTGTGTGTGTTGGGTGATTGTGAGTATCAAGAATGAGTGTGTGTGTGTTTTTCGTGGGGGGCTGGTGTGCTGGGTCTGTGCGTGTCAGATGGGTGTGTGCGAAAGTGGCACATGGTGCAGTGGTTAGCACTGGGACAACGGCGCTGAGAACCCGGGTTTGAATCCTGGCCCAGGGTCACTGTCCGTGTGGAGTTTGCACATTCTCGCCGTGTCTGCGTGGGTTTCACCCCCACAACCCAAAAGATGTGCAGGTTAGGTGGATTGGCCATGCTAAATTGCCCCTTAATTTAAAAAAATAACAAAATGATTGGGTGCTCTAAATTTAAAAGAAAAAAGATGGGTGCAGGAGGGTCGGGGTAGTGTGTCTGTTTAGGGGCGGCATGGTGGCGCAGTGCTTAGCACTGTTCCCTCACGGCGTCGAAGACCAGAGTTCGATCCAGGCCCCGGGTCATTGTCCATGAGGAGTTTGCACATTTTCCTCAGTGTTTGCGTGGGTCTCACCCTCACAACCCAAAGATGTACAGGCTAGGTGGGTTGGCCACATCAAATTGCCAATAAATTGGAACATAAAATGAATTGGGTACTCTAAATTTATTTTTAAACAATATAGTGTGTGGTGATGCATGTGGGATGGGGTGCGTGCGTGGGGATGGGGGT